>NW_007233357.1:126829-134887 GCF_000164805.1 Carlito syrichta | reverse complement strand
AGGCTGAGGTGAGTGGATTGCCTGAGCCCGCGGGTTCGAGACCCGCCTGGGCAATTTGGTAAGACCTCATCTCTACAATAAATCAAAAAATTAGCCAGGCGTGGTAGTGCGTGCCTGCAGTTTCAGCTACTTGGAAGGCTGAGGCGGAAGGATCGCCGGAGCCCAGCAGGTCAAGGCTGCGGTGGCCAGCAGCGGCCACTGCACTCCAGTCTGGGCGACAGAGTGAGACTCCAACTCCAAAAAATAAAAAATAAATAAATAAAATTGAAAAAATAAAACCAAATCATAATCACGCATGAAAAATCCTAAGGGGGACAAAGAAAAAAATTTGTTTATCCTTAATTCCAATGTTAAGTTTCTTCTGGCATGTTTCCTTACTGTGGGTTACAGATGGGTGGTGGGTGTGTAGGCATAGGGTGGCTCCGTCAGCAGGTAGACTTCCCAAGAGAAAATGGTATTCCATCATCTGTCACTCTGCGTCTTGCTTTAACAGCATGTTGTCCTGAACATTTTTTTCCATGTTGTGAAATCTTTGAAATCATGAGTTGTAACAACTGCCTAATATGGTATATTACCTTTTTTAAACTACCCTTCTGCTGTTGGACATTAGGTCCTTCCATCTTCCCTTTTTTTTTTGAGTCCTGGGTCTCACTCTGTCACCCAGGCTGGAGTGGCACCATCACAACTCACTGCATTGACCTCCTGGGCTCAGGTGATCCTTCTACCTCTGCCTCCTGAGTAGCTGGGACTACAGGCTCACACCACCACACCTGGCTAATTCTTTGATTTTTTTTTTTGTAGAGATGAGGTCTTGCTATGTTGTATAGGCTGGTCTCTAACTCCTGTACTCATGCAATCCTCCTGCCTCGGCCTCCCAAAGTGCTGGGAATACAGGTGTCTGCCGGGATTACAGTTGTGAGCCACCATGCCTGATCTGCAATTGTTATATTTGCTTATGATGAATATCCACATGTCTGAATCTTTGACTATATACCACTGATTATTTTTTTAGGATAAATGTCTACAACTGGTGCTATTCAGTTCTTTGTTTCCACACTTAAAATTATTTAATCTACCTCAAGGTGATAAAAATTCCTTTTTTAAAAGTAGTTTTATTCTCATGTTTTTTACATTTGTATTGTTATAAAGCATTCTCTGGTCATGCATAACACCTGTTGCCTATGAGGTGCAGTAACCATTAAACTTTGAGGGGAGACAAAACAATGTATTACAAAGTGTACATTCAGCCATGTGTTTTTTGTTTTTGTTTTTTTCAAAGAAAGCAGGATTTATTGAGAGGACAGAAAAGCTACCAAGGGGCTACCCAGCCATGTGTATGTTGAAGTCCTTTTATTTATAATTAGCCTACATTATTTCCTAGAGCAAAAGATCTTATTTCTAGCAGCTTGAGTACCTAGGTAGATCAGCCTGATATTTCAGTCACAAAATCTTGGAGCTGAATTTAAACTCTTATTCTGTTAAGTCCCTCAGTAAATTGGCAGGCAGGGGTGGCATAAAGATCAGCTCTTTAAGGAAACTAGAACTTACAGCTAAAGGTGTCCTATTAACTGTGAATAGCCCCCATAGTGCTTTCTTCATTATCATCAAACATCAAATCATTGTATTCTAGCTGCCCCGGGATAAAACATCAGGTCACTGAAAAGTCAAATCAGGATGGGTACAGTGACTCATGCCTGTAATCCGGGGACTCTGGGAGGTCAAGGATTGCTTGAGCCTGAGAGTTTGAGACCAGCCTGGGCAACATAGCAAGACTTTGTCTCTACAAAAAAAATCAAAAAGTTAGCCAGGTGTGGTGGTGCACACCTATAGTTGCCACTATTCAGGAGGCTAAGGAAGGAGAATAGCCTGAGTCTAGGAGGTTGAGGCTGTGGTGTACTCCAACCTGGGTGACAGAGTGATACTCGACTCAAAAAAAGGAGGGGGGAAGAAAAATCAAATCAATGAAAGATCAGATAGTTATTTTCTAGTTGACCCAGGTTGAAATAGAATTCAGTGAACATTTTTAATAAAAGACATAATGCCCCTTGTAGTCTAGATGAGAAGATAAGTTTATATGCTGACAATTTAAGTAAAATTGAAAATTTAGGGGCACTGCAGAATATTTTGAGTGAATCCGAAAAAAGCAACTTTTCTTTATTAAGGAAACAAAAGAAACTGCTTGTATGGCTTATGCTGCAAAAAATGTCTGGTAAAATGTTGACAGAGGCTGTCAGTGTAATGACGCTTGGAAAATCATCACTTCGTGATCTTTTCTCTGTTGGTTTTATTCACTTCTAAGTCATCCTTGACCGGTTTTAGAAAATTGTATTAGTAGACAGTTAAGGCACCAAGAAGTATGAATATAAGTTCTCAAGCAACTGTTCTTTCTGACAAGAAAACTGTTAAAAGCACAGAAAATTTATCTGGGGAGGGACAAGGAGAAAATCGGAGCTGCGGACCAGATTTCAGAGTTTTGTTTTCTGGTGCCATGGGGAAGGCTGGTCATGGTGTGGGAGGAAAGCACTGGCCGCTCCTCCTCCTAAATGACCACTCTCACTTTAAAAGCCGTCATCGCAGGGCATCAGCCACCTTGCGGGAGTCACGGCTGCAGCCCCGGTTGGTTTTCATGAAATAGCCACCCCCTCCCCCAAGCAAACAAAGCTCTGAGTCACCCAAGCCTCCCTCTCCAAATAAAGGGCCTTGCAGTGCCTTCGGGACCGGTTGCCATAAGAGGAAAGTTTCCTGCGCCTGGCGGGCTGTCCCACCACGTCACCTCTCACATACACGCGCTGCTCTTGCTTCCAAAGGAAACAATAGCTCTACCCAGGGCGTCCGGGCGAAAGTGCCGCCCAGGACTGAGGGCTCTGGTGGGTTGTTGCAGAGCAGCCATTCGTGGGAGAACACAGATTGGTTTCCACGGGGGAATAGTTACCGTAATGAGGTACATAATTGCCTCCTCATGGGGGCTTTTCGCAGCCAGAAGAGCTGCAACCACAGCTCCCTTTGTGAGCTGTCCCTGCCTGCCATTAGGTGGTTTGCTCAGCGGCTGCACGGGAGGACGGAGCCTCCGCAGGAGCTGTGCCTGCCGAGCGCGTCCTGGGCCACAGGAACTGCAGACACTGTGCGAGTTGCTGGAGAGACGGTTCGGCGCACCGGCCGATTGGCCTCTGCTGGCGTTTGGGGCTGGAGGGCCACTTGCGATTCCGTAATGGGAGGCTTTGGCTGTTTGCCATTTGAATTTTTCCCCCAGTCCTTTTTGTGGTCTCAGTCTGTCTTTAAAGGGTTCCCTTTTCATTCCTCAGACACACAAGAACCAATTAAGACCAAAACCAAATGGGCAGGTACTTAATTATGAACATAAAAACACGTCGAGAACCTTCCAGTTAAGTTTTATGGTTAAAAATTAGAATGTTGTTTAAAAAAATATTAGAATGTTGGTGACTGCTCTTTTGTTCTTAGTTATGACTTTTTAACAAAACTCTCATCTTCCCCCTTTTCATTTCCTTTATTTAAAAAAAAAAAAACCACTGGTAGGCCTCAAGCTAATATGTCCCTGTTCTTCTGGAAATCACTAAAAAAGGGGCTTATTGTAATAACGATGACTCAGAGCCGCTCGCATCATGATGGGCTTCTGCCTCCGAGCGCCACGGTTGCCCTGCCTGGCCCTCGCATCTCTGTGTTGTCACTAGTGAGCTTCACTCCGAGTTTGCCACCAGCCTTGGCTTTCTTTCCTTTGGGGAGCTGTCTCAGTAGAGCAGCGGCTGACCGTGCCTCTCGCGCCCCTGGCATTTAGGTGAACGGCTGTCTGCTGGACCCCGTGCCTCCAGTCCTGGTGAGGAAGGGCTGCCAGTCGCTGCCCAGTAACATGATGGAGACCTCCATCGACGAAGGGCTGGAGACCGAAGGAGAGGCTGAGGAGGAACCCAGCCATGCCTTTGAGGCGTTTCAGTCCACCCGCAGCGGCCAGAGGCGGCACACCCTGTCGGAAGTGACCAACCAGCTGGTCGTGATGCCGGGGGCAGGTATGCTGGGGAGAGGCGCCGGGTTAAGTCTCCACAGCACTGTCTCCTGCCCCAGTCACCAGGAAGTAGTAATGAGGCCAGCCATGGCTGGAACAGAGTCTGTGTCTTACTCCTTCTGAAGCCACTTCCCAGGCTGCGAGACGAGGCCTGCTCAGCAGCTGGCAAAGATGAGCATGAGATGCCCCTATGCTGGCTGCCCCCACTCCTGGGATCCCTCTGAGTGCTGTGACTCCTCGGAGCGCTTGCTCTTTTGGAGTGACAGAGGTCTCGGAGTAGCTACCGGAGTGTTGTCCCTGAGAAATCAGAAGATGATTGCTTCGACCTGTATCAAAAAGTTCTGAAAAAATGTTCTGATTGGAGATTAAGGGGTCTATTGCTGTCAAGACTTGAGCTGGCTATGCTTTGTGGCCTGTTTTCCAAGATGCTGTTGCAGCTAGTTATATCTGTTTTGTTTTCTCTTAAAGGGAAAATTTTCTCCGTGGGTGACAACCCGTCCCTTGACAGTGTGGACTCTGAGTATGATATGGGGTCTGTCCAGAGGGACCTGAACTTTCTGGAGGACAACCCCTCCCTCAAGGACATCATGCTAGCCAACCAGCCCTCACCCCGCCTGGCATCTCCCTTCATTAGCCTGAGACCTACCAACCCGGCCATGCAGGCACTGAGCTCCCAGAAACGAGAGGCCCACAACAGGTCGCCAGTGAGCTTCAGAGAGGGCCGCCGAGCATCGGACACCTCCCTCACCCAAGGTGACTGCTTGAAAAACTCTTGGTTTTCGGAGTTCAGGGGGGTTTGTTGTCATGCTAGTGTGAACCTGTGTCACCGAAAGGTCTTGTGCCTTATTTAAACCGTGTGGTTTTGGTACTTTCTTTCAGGAATTGTGGCATTTAGACAACATCTTCAGAATCTGGCTAGAACCAAAGGCATTCTAGAATTGAACAAAGTGCAGTTGCTCTATGAACAAATGGGGTCAGAGGCAGACCCCAGCTTGGCATCAGCGGCTCCTCAGCTCCAAGATCTCGCTGGCAGCTGCCCTCAGGTGGGTGCTCTGGCCCTCCCACAACGGCGCTGGGGTATGAGGCGTGAGTCTGTCCTGAAGTTGTGTGCTCTTCGCTCAGGAGTCCCTGGAGTAAACAGGTTCTTTGGGGAGGCCCACAGCTGAAAGCTTTCCATGTGGCCGCCACCTGCCACTGACAGGTTAGACCCGTATGTGCTGCTCCCACGTGGCCGGGCCAGATGGAGGCCGGGGCACCTCGAGCTGTGGGTGGTTCTCAGGGAGGATGGTGTGAACTCCGCTACAACCATGCATAAGCTTTGCCCAAAGGAGAAACTTCTTGCTGCTACTTTTGATGTGATGTCACTTCGGTAGATACTATCAGTAGGTTGTTCCTATTAAAACACAATAAATATTGCTCTTTATCTGATTTTATTTTGAGCTGTTTTAGTGCATCGAGGATAGTTTAGTACTCGAGGCTTACGGGAAGGCGATGGCCTCCTGATGACACCAAGAGCCTCCCCTCTAGCACTGACGAGGCAGTGGTTAGCTGCAGGTAATGCACAGAGCACTGTTCTGCAGTCATGCAAGCCACGTGAAAGCTCTGAGCACTGAGCCTTAGAGAGTCAGGACTCTTCTCGGACATTTGCAAAGGTGCTTCAACTAAGAACTGAGACTTCTCCCTTGAAGAACTGACCGCCGTCTACCCCTTGCCCTCAGGAGGAAGTTCATCAGCAGCAGGCAAGCGTCTCCACCGTCCCCAGCAGCAGCAGCAGCGTGCACCCTCCGCTCTCGCCGCGGCAGAGCCTGGACGGCCAGTTTCGGCAGCACAGACTCCAGGTGCAGCCCTTCCCCCACTAGGCCGCCCACCCTGCTTCCCTTCTGCAGAGCAGAAACCCGTTTGGGTGGGATTGACTTGGGGTAGCTGCTTTAGTCCTCATAGGCAGGTGGGCTTGATTCTGCACTTAGTTTCTAGAAGCATGTTCAGACTCAGCCTGGCGCTATGCTGGAGAGGGAAAGGGCATGCTACCGAGAGGCAGGAAAGGGAGACCTGACTTCCATGTTTCTGGTTTTATTCCTCTTGATGAATAATAAATAAAATGGGAACCTCAAGCCTGCAAAGTTTCCACATGGGCTGTGTACGGCAGTACGTGAAAAGCTTTGAAAAGGATACGACACAGATCACATAAAGAATGAGTTGTTCGTTCATTCATTCAGCAGGTCCTGGGACCTTTGCTGTCAGCATCTAACTCTACTTGTCCTCTTTGCTTTTTAATCTCCATGAACCTCACAGTCCTAGAGGACCTTTCGTTTGTTTGGGTTTTTTTAGAGACAGAGTCTCACTCTGTCACCCCGGCTGGAGTCCAGTGGTACAATCTTGGTTCGCTGCAGCCTCTGCCCCCTGGATTCAAGCGATCCTCCCACCCCAGCGTCCCAAGTAACTGGGACTACAGCTACTTAGCTAAGCATGGTGGCAAATTACTTCTCAGGATGAAGTTTCTTCATAGGAGGGAAGTGTCTCTTCCCTCCCCACCAGCATGCATCCTCAATTCCCCATGGCAGTGCCTGGAAAGCCAGTTCCTGGTGCACAGACTCCAGGCATGGCCCTGACCCCTGGCTGGGGAAAGCAGAGATACACGTTTTTTTTTCTGTAGAGAGGGTAGCTTGCTATGTTGTTGCCCAAGCTGGTCTTGAACTCCTGGCCTCAAGGGATCCTCCCACCTTGGCCTCTCAAAGTGCTGGCATTATAGCCCTAGAGAACTTTTAAAAATGGAGTGGAAAACTAAAGTAGGTTAGAACTGAGACAGCCGCCTGCCAGCCCCATGCTCTTCCAGCGTCTCGAGCAAGTGTCAGTCCCTGCACCCTGGGTGGATTCTGGAGGACACACGTGGAAGCACAGATGACTGTATCCTAGGTGACAGCATATTGTCACACTTGTATTGTTTCTCTGCTCTTCCAGAAGCCCAGCCTTCTGTCAAAGGCCCCGAATACCTGTCAGCTTTATTGCAAAGAACCACCACGGAGCCTTGAACAGCAGCTGCAGGAACACAGGTGAGGAGACAAGGACTCTGGCCAAGGAAGCCGCTGGCGTTAGTGAGGCCTTAGGAAGGCCAGAGTTGCTGTCCTCTCCCACCCATGTTTGCCTCTAGAGGAAAACAGGTTCTGTGTGTGTGCCATGGTCCCACCATGCGGGTTGCTAAGGAGGAGATGCCAGTGTCCATGGAGCGTGGATTTGTCAGGCAACAGCAGCCCTGAGATGTGCTTTGTTTCCCTTTTTGTCCGCATTTCCCCTCTGGAGTATGACCAGACCTGAGCTTTCACAAGCAGTGGCCGCAGTTTGAGTGGGTTAGGCGCAGAGAAGGCCTCTATCCTGGCCTCTGTCCTCCCTTGCTGTAATTCGTGCCCCCTGGCCTTGCTGGCAGTTGCAGCTTGGCCAAGGCAGCATTATCCTAATCCATCAACCCGCTGAGGCCGGTACAATTATCTCCCACTCTAGCCACTCCAGATGGGAAGCCAGTGTCTCTCTTTACAGGGAGAAAGACCCAAGAGCCTTGGAGAAAATGCACTTCTGCTCACTTTAGCACTGAGGGGGAGCAGTCATCATTGAGGGACAAAAATGAGATTAGGGTTCGGAAACCCATGCACTGGCTAGGCGAGGTGGCTCACACCTGTAATCCCAGCACTTTAGGAGGCCAAGACGGAAGGATCACCTGACGCCAGGAGTTCGAGGCCAACCAGGGCAATAGAGTGAGACCCTGTCTCTAGGTAAAAAAAATAAACTTTTAAAAAAGAAGCCCAGCACGACTGGTTCCCACTCCCATTTGCTTTTCCCTGACTTGGGAAAAAAGACTGAAGCTGTGGCTGGTATTGCATGGACGCTAAAATTGCCATCACTTGGAAGGCTTAAGGCTCTCTCCTTTGGTCCTGCCAATTCAGGCTCCAGCAGAAGCGGCTCTTCCTCCAGAAGCAGTCTCAGCTGCAGGCCTACTTTAATCAGATGCAGATCGCCGAGAGCGCCTACCCGCAGCCGCCCCGGGAGAC
>NW_007233357.1:126153-126596 GCF_000164805.1 Carlito syrichta | reverse complement strand
CCGGCGCCGCCCCCCGCGCGCCGGACGGGCCCGCCCCCGGCCCGCGGCCCGCGGACGCGGCCCCGCAGAGCCCCGGGAGCTCGGGACGGCCGGAGGCCGCCGGCTTCGACCCGCTGGCCCTCCCCGAGCTGCCTGGACTCTTTGACTGCGAGATGCTGGACGCTGTGGATCCGCAGCACAACGGGTATGTGCTGGTGAACTAATCTCGGCGCCGGGGGGGTGGTCGTCCGCGAAGGAAGACTGCGGACCTGTATTTTTATCCCCGCCTTTTCCGTGTAAAGCTTATTTCCTTGCCCGCTCCCTGCTGGGGAGAAACCAAGTCGCCCAACTGGAACCAGAGGGCTGGCTGGGGCGGACGTCGCTTCCTCCGGCCCTGGCCCCCGCAGAGGGCCCCGGGCGAGCGCTGGCTCGCAGCCTAGGCTGAAGCCCGTGCCCGTAGGTGG
>NW_007233357.1:87976-125890 GCF_000164805.1 Carlito syrichta | reverse complement strand
AGAGCGGCAGCTCCGGAGCTCCAAGGCGAACCAGGACGCGTCGTGCCGTTGGATGCCCAGGAAATAGAGGAAAGCTGCACTGGTCGCTGAGCCCCAAGTCCTTAGCTGCTGAGGCACGTCGTCCCCCAGGACTGTTGCCGAGCAACGGAGCGCGGGCTCCCGCAGGGGCCGTTAAACAGCAGCTGGCACTGGCCCTGCGGCCGCCGTCCCCTCCGCCCGGGAGCAGGCGACACACCTCTTCAGGGGGCGCCCTGGGCTGCCGAGTGTCAGAAGATACCCAGGGCGCCACAGGTGTCGCCCGTAGACCCGACGGGAGCCCCGCTCCGCAGGAAGGAGCGCCAGCCCGGCGGGGAAGACAGGCTCTTCCCTCCCGTCTCCTTGGAGACTTCAGGCTCAGGGCGGTCGGTCTCCAGAGGACCCGCTGTCCCTTGTACGATGTAATAACTACTTTGACTTTACACTATATGTTGCTAGTAGTTTATTGAGCTTTGTATATTTGGACAGTTTCATATAGGGCTTAGAAATTTTAAGGACACAACAAATGAACTTTTATGTCCCATGTGAAGTGGTAGTGCGTGCCTTTTCCCCCCGATCATGCTTTAATTCTTTCTTTTCTGTAGAAACCAACAGTTTTCCACTTATGTCAATGCTAAATCCAAAGTCACTTCAGAGTTTGTTTTCCACCATGTGGGAATCAGCATTCTTAATTTCCTTTAAGTTTTGACTTGTAATGAAATGTTCAAGTATTACAGCAATATTCAAAGAACCACAGATTTAAGCAGATCATCTGCCAAACACGTGGTATTACAGTAAAACTTAATCAGCCCTTACAGTTCTATTCATCGAAGTCACTGAAAAATAGACACTACAGCTAGTTAACTGTATACCCAGAGGTAATGAGTACTCTGTCTTTTGGACAGTAATATCCAGGTATCACAAATTCAGTATTATTTGTAAGGATGATCATCTCTGTCCTCTAGAATGGCTTGTCCTATATCAGCAGATGAATGCGTTAAGCACAAAGCATCTTCCTTAAAGCACAAAGAAGAGAGATTCTACACTGATGCTGCATCTAGAAAACACCTTTAAGTTGCCTTTCCTTTTTGTAGTAAGTGTCTGGGCAGGTGCGGGAAGCATGGAGGGTCTAGGGAGTTCCATTTTGGCCACCCCGGCCCCGCCCCTTCCAGCGTTGGTAACTTGAGCAGTCCTTGCTGCTGGCCAGAGCCTGTCCGGTCTTCAGGGCCCTGTCCTGGTGCCAGGATGCGTCACAGAGGTGCTGCGCTTGGGGTAGGACTCCGGGCGCCAGCGGGAAAGGGCAGTGTGGGAACTGTCATTTTTGTGATTTAATAACATGCAGTGGAAAACCAGGAAAAATGAATTAAGTTCCTTCTGTGGGTTGTTTATTCTTCCTCATACTTAAGATTGATGATTCCATGAAATAAAGAGCATCATTTCATTTAAGAGATCATTTCATTAAGATCTCTAATCTGTTTTAAGTCTGCAAAATGAGCCAGTTATACAACAGGGCTTGATTTGCGTAGACCGAAGGAGGATGTTTTCCCACAATGTACTACAGAAGTGCTGTAATATTTATGAAATTAAAATGCCTTCCAGATTGCAAATGGGGGCCGCTCATTTCGAAACTGCAGGAATGGTAGTTGTAGACGGGCGTGGGCTACGTGAGCTGCTTGGCCCAGGAGACCTGGGAGCTATGGCAGCACAGCCAGGTCACCAGATGCGGGGAGCAGAGAGGCTGCTGGGAGGCTAAAGCCCCGGAGAGAAATCGGGAAGCCCCGCAGCGACCAGGCCTGTCAGGTGGACGCCCACCTGCTGGAACCGGGGCTGTAAGCGCCTGTTTGCTTGTCTCATTTACTGCAAGCAGAAATCAATCACTTCCAAAAGCATCTGTATTGCCCGAAGTGTAAGCTGGCGAGAGGGGACTGGTTCTGTGGGTCAGGCGGCGTTTGCTCGGCCCTGTCTGATCACCTCTTGCTCTGCTCCCCAACTAGTGGCCGGCGGAAGCCTCTAGGCAGAGTTCTCTTCACAAATACTGAACACTACGACGGCTCAGGCCCACTCCTTAGGAGAGGCTCCTTTGAAACACTGGCTGGCTTTCCAGGCTCTTTGCCGTGAGCAGTGTGTACACTACTGTATGATAAGCATTAGCTTTATGACCTTGCAAGCCAGCTCCTCTGAAGAGACTTTGGTGAGGTGATCGTGAGGTAAAAATTTCATTGGCAAAAAGTGCAATATGTATGGTACTTTATTTTTATGTTCTCTTTCTAATCCAGAGGTGTCAGTCTCTGCTTTGGGGAAAATGCACTCGTTCTGCAAGTTCCAGTTGGGCAAGTTTGTCTCTGGTATTTACATGCAGTTGATACGCTGGTCCCTGAAAGGCAAATAAAGCACGTTAGCACAACGGGGTGTGGGGGGGTGTCCCACGTTTACATTTCCAGTGAGCGACACGACCAGCCATCCCCAGCCGCCCCACCGCCGCCCTCGCCCTGACCGGCCCGCACTGCCCTCCGCCACCGGGGAACCGAGAGGGGGCAGGCCGTTCAATCCCGAGTCCACCCTCTCTAAAGTGGGACTCCAGGACGTCATGCAGACGTGAGCAAAAGCCCTTTTCTGTTTCCGCCTTTGCCCCCTAGGAAAGCGAGTGAGCGGCCCTCTCTTCCCTGGAGGCAAGGAACTCCAAGGGCTTAAGCTGTCCTGGAGTCAGTGAGGTGGGACTGAAGTCAGCCTCGCCTCTGCGCCTTCCCGACTCCCGGCCCAGGAATAATGGGGCTCTGTGCTCGGGCGGGAGGCAACCCTCTGCCCCCACCACCCCAGGAGACTCAAGGTCCCCGCAGAAGGGATGCGTCATGGGACTCACGACCGACACCACCCCCCCACCCCCCCGCGCACACACAGGGACCATCTCGAAGAATTCTGCCCAGGTGTTAGATGGGAGAGGAGTCAGTGATCACCCAGAAACTGAGGGGCGGCGAAAAGCAGCAGCGGCTAGTCACAGCCGGCCAAGGATCCCAGGGGAGGTGCAGGCAGCCCAGGAGGTGAGGACGCAGTGAGTGTTCCCTTCGCAGGGTCCCCCAGCTCCTGGTCAAGCCCCGGGTTCGTAACTGTCTCGGGGTCAGAGTCTCTACTGCGTTATATTTCAAAACCTGTACCAACAGGTACACTTCAGCTCCCTATTGGTTTAAAGACAATCCATGCTCCAGGTAACTTTTTCACATGCCACCCTCTTGAGAGGCAATACAGTGTCATTTGACGGCATCGGTGCCAGCGAGCAGTTGCTGGGTCCCTGTGCCGGCTGACCTTCGCTGCACTCCACCCCCACCCGGGCCCTCTCTGCTGCCTCCTCAGAAGCCACCTGAGCCGCTCGGTCTCTTTGTGCCTCGACATCAAAGGCAGAAACAGGAGAACAGGTCGTGAGCTGGAGTCACTGGACAGGCAGGGAGCTCTGGCCATCTTGTTGCTTCTGCAACTGTTTTATAGAACTTCTCTTCAGAGGGATGTGTGGGAGGCGAGAGCAGTATCGCCTGTCTCTAAACTGGACAAAGCAGCTTCTGGAAGCGTCTGTCTCCCTCCGACTGGCTCCGCAGTCGGTCCTCCCAGCCCGTGGTGCGCGGAAGGACTGGCTGCAGCCCTGCCTTGCCCCTGTGGGCGGCTGCGTGAACTCACAGCAGAGTCTGAGCTCCCAGGACTGCTCACACACTCACTTGACCGTTTTCTCGGGTTAAGGCAGCCTGGCTGATTCTAGAGGACTCAGGGCCATCCCAGCTGACCACCATCGTGTGTCCACATCCCTGGGTGGGTTTCAACACAGAGGACTCAGGCACACACTAGCGCACAACTTGGAAACCAAGCAGCAGCACGGCCCGCAGGCCGACCCAGGGACAGCTGCGACAAGTCCTGTCCTAAACTCATCCCGCCCGTCAACAGGGAGCGGCGGCTTACATTTGAGCCTTCGTTTACCGAGCACTTTCACAAGGGATCTCTTCCAAGCCTCATGACAATTCCATGACACTAGCTGGGGAGCTACTGTCCTTGTTGCACAGCTGAGGAAACCAAAGTTCTCGCAAGTTTGCGTGACTTTCCCAAGGTCACACAGCTGGTGAGCGGAGGAGATGGGACACCCTTTCGGGCGGACTGGCCTTTTTAAGTTTTTTTTTTTGAGTTGGAGTCTCACTCTGTCGCCCAGACTGGAGTGCAGTGGCCACTCCCGGTCCCCGCAGCCTCAACCTGCCGGGCTCCGGCGATCCTTCTGCCTCAGCCTTCCAAGTAGCTGGAACTATAGGCGCGCGCTACCACGCCCGGCTGATTTTTGATTTATTGTAGAGAGGAGGTCTCGCCAAGTTGCCCAGGCGGGTCTTGAACCCGCGGGCTCAAGCAATCCACTCACCTCAGCCTCCCAAGGCGCGGGATTACAGGCTGAGCCACCAAGCCCGGCAGGACTGACTGGACTTTCGTGCTGAGGGAAGCCCTCTTTCCCCTCCTGAGCAGCATCTGACACCTTTCATAAGCAAACAGCTGCATAAACAAAGCCCCCAGTTTGGCCAAGCACAGGTGAATATGACATGGTTCCCACAACCTTACTCCTCACTTGACAGTTGCCTGGCTTTGGCGGAGAGGTGCCCTTCAGGTGACGCTGCAGCTGTCCAGGTGGCCCTGCACTGAGCAAGGCTGAAAAAGACAGACCCCGCAGAGCGGCCGTCCTTTGTGTCCAATCAACTACACAAGTCTAGGCTCATGTCAAAGATGTCTGGTTTTCCCAAGGTACACAATGTAGCAAATTTCCTACAGAACTGAATGGTGAAATGACAGACCCCTTCTCGACTGCCAAAGGGCGAATTGGCATGGCACCAGGCCGCCCGATGCAGGCCACCAGGTTCGACCCCGGGAAAGGGGCTACTGAGAGAACAGCTGCCAGCTCAGCCTTTGTCCTGAGGCGGGACGGCATGTGTCTTTACAGTGAAGTCCCACCAAGTAGAAGTGCTTGTTAGACAGTTTCAGGATTTTAAAGAAAACTTTGGATAATTTGTCTTTTCAGAGCCAAAGTGGGTGGGTAGGGGGCAGCTTTAAAAATAGAAGGACAAAACAACATCCTGGAAAAATATGACCCCAGATGGAAGAGTGTTGCATTAGCAAATCCAGATAACAGGCTAGCCTCCGGCCTGATGCCTGTCTAAAGATCTGCTCGGTCAAGGAAACTCAAGTGGCGAGACCTTCCCTCTACCAGAGTCAAGGAGGCTGCTGCCCCCAGCATCTCTGAAGGGGAAAGAAGTGGAGAGAAAGGTTTGCTTCACTTCAGGGACTGCAGTTTAAGAAACAAAAGGGATACAGAGATATTTGCACTTTGTAGAAAGGGCAAGATTATTTGCTTATTTCTGAAGGGAAGAGGGTGGATTTGCTGGATGTTTGGTCTGTGAGTTACTTTTGATAAAGTTAATCTAATTGTAGTTATTTTTTTCTGTGAGCTTTTTTTTTTAACTACTAAGAAAAAAAAATTGGTGATTTCTATAGCTTTGGTATTTTGAGCGCAAATCATAATAGCTCCAATGTGAAGAAAATCAAAGTATAACCTGTCACTCAGTGTTAGAAAATTGCCTAAAATGCAGTGTAATAAATAATCTTTGTACCAAATGGCAATTTAAACGGGGTAATTTTCTGCAAGGAAAATGTACTGTTTTTATGTTTCCAACCCTCTTGAATTAAAATAAAAACAACTTGTTTTCTAAGCGCCTGCGTGATATGAATGTCAGGCCAGCGAGGGCCCTTCTCCTCGTCGGGGCCTGGGGTGGAATTTTTGAAGTATGGAGGTGACTGTGTTCTCTGAGCCTGGTGCTCATTTCAGGCTGCAGAAAGGACAGTGGATAATATGTTCTCATTGACGTCAGCAGGGTAAATAATACCTTGCTCTGAATCGCCTGAGTGCACGTTAGCCTGGCAGATCGCTGACGGAAGCACTGCTGACCGCAGCCTGCACACGGACCGGGCCCCGCAGGGCACGCCTGATGACCGCGCCTCGGTTTCCAGGGTCTCAGGGCAAAGCCCGTCGGCCGGCAGTCGGGCAAGGCCTCGTGTGCAGTGAGAGGAGGCAGTGAGGAGGCCAGTGTGGGCCCAGACAGGCAAAGGAGGGAGTGGGGAAGGGAGGGGAGGTGCTCCAGGAAGGCCGGGAAGACATGCTGTGATGAAGTCACCGTGCTGCTTCTCCTCTGGGATCTGCCAAAGTCACACGTGCGCACATACACATAATGGCCCCTCAGGGACAGGCCCCCTTCTGACACCCAACCCTGCCCCTCAGGGTGCTGGAGAACCCATCTGCCAAGCCACCCTCCTGAGCTCTGGCCAGTTTCAGTGCCAGGCCCTGAGTGAAAGGGCACTATTAAGTCCTGCTCTCTGGCAGCAGGGTCTCAGCTGAGATTTGGTTTCACTCGGGCCATTCCAGCTATGCCCCTGTTCGATCCCAGTTGGCTCCCAGCCCCAGGGGTCAGCTGCTGGCCGCGGGGTGAGCATGGGGGTGTACCAGGAGGACACTGACATCCTGCAGCCAGCCCCACTGAGAGGCGCCCCTCCTGCCTGTGGAAAGCACTGACTTTCTGTAACAATGTTTTGCAAACTTTTCCCTTTCCCACCAAATTTCTCCATCAGTTTTACTCTGCATTGCCAAAAACAACCCCAGTGCCCCCGGGTACAAGCAAAAATAACAGACTGGCCAGAGCCTCAGCAGCAGTCAGGCCCCTGGCCCCGCACTCCCCAGGACTGTCGTCGGTGCCGTGGCCTTTGTGAGCCCAAGGCTCGGGCAGGATGCAGGAGGGGGCCAGGGAGACCTGCGCCCAAACCCAGGGCCTCTGCCTGCCAGACTCAGCACAGAGCTGGCCAGCCTGCCCACACCTCCCGAGTCCCCATTGCCAGGCAGGGCAGGAGCGGACGGGATTCCATCCCTGGTGAGCTGCTCCTTTCTGCCTCACTAGATCTTAAATTGGGGGACGGCAGATCCCTCTGACATGCTGGGAGAACCTTTACTATCCCCAAAACACTGTGCACAGACACATAGCTCGGGACATATAACTTCAGGAGAGGGACTAGTTCTGCGCCCCCCCCCCAGCCCACCTATGGACCAGGGTTAAGAAGCCCCAGCTCTGCCTCCTCACTTTTCAGAGTTCAAGTTCTTACAGGGACACCCCTGCTGAGGGGGTTCAAACCCCTCCCTAAGGACCATGTGCGGGGGCCCGGGGGGCGGAGCCTCCAGCGGCCCCAGGACTTTGTGGGGTAAGCTCTGGGCTTTGTGCTCCAAACCCTACATGGCTGCTACCTGGGCGTGACAAAAGAAATGTCACCTGCACGGGCCGCAGCTGCTCTTCCCTGGGGGCTGACCGGAGTCCAGCTCTCCCATTCTCATGTCGGCCCCAGCTGGTGACTTCAAAGGCTGAGCAGCTCTCAGGGACAGAGCACTGTGCGCGATTGTGCTGGGCAATGTCCCTCAGGAGGCAGATGTAGGTCTTGATGGAGCCACCCCCGCATGCCTGATGCCTGCCTCCTCCCGGCAGGACCACGATCCCTGAGGCCAAACCCGAGGTCAGGCAGAGTGGGGAGCTTGCCTGCCGGGTGCCTCCAGCCACTGGTCTTCCTAACGAGCCTCCCTGCTGGTGCCTCTCTGTGCACACGCCCCTGGGGGCTTTCCTAGGGATGACTGACTCAGAGCCCTCCCAACTGGCCAAGAGGTTCTAGCCCAGGGAAAGCATGAGCGGGGCTGAGCCACTACGCAAGGGCCTGGAAAGGAGGAGGGAAGCACTGCGCCCCCGGAGGAGGACAGACGTCCCGGAGCCGAGTTCGGAAAGCGTGGCCCGGAGGAAATGAGGCACGAGGGATCCTGCCCGTCTCAGGGAGCTTGCATCACCCTCCCCTCAGGCAGGCTTGGAGAGCCCGGACTCAAGGCCCCCTTCGCTCCCCAGGCGGGAACGCAGGGTCTGGCCTTGAGCGCCAGAAGGGAGCCTGACAGAACTCTGAGGATCAGGAGCCGGTCCAGGCAACAGGACCCAGCTGAGCTAGGGAAGGGCCACTCGGGCCTTCCTCCGAGCACACCACGTGAAGGACCCCGAGTTCACAGCCTTGCCTGCCTCTTCCGTCCAGACTAAACTGCCTTCTGGGTGCTGGAGAAGGCCACATGCTCAGCAGGGTCCCTGTGCCAGCAAAGCGAGGGCCGAAGGGCGGGCAGGCAGATGGTGGGACCCCGGGATGAGAGGGCTGCCGAGGAGTGCGGGCAAGGCCCAGCCCCACCCCACCCCTGGAAGCAGCCGCCTGTCAGAGAGGCAGGGCGGCGGCCATCCCTTCTCAGCCAGGGGCGTCTGGGGGGCAGCAAAGAACCTCTGACAGAGTCCTCAGTCCCTGGTGCTGCGCCTGGACCTGCCACTATCCCAGCCTGTCACTGTAAAGGCTCATCATCTCAGTGGTACTTGGGCGCAGGCTGGCTCACCCCACTTCACTATAATGTGCAAATGCAGCCCGGCATGGCACTGCCCTCTCACACGAACGCTCCGGGAAGACTCCCAGTCCCCCCGGAGGGCTTGCCACAGTATCTCACTCGGCCTGTCTTGCTACAGCACTTCCCTGCCTCAGCGCCAGACAGAAAATGGCTGCTTGGTGCCCGAGAGTTCCATCAACGGATTTAAGAGCGGTTCCCCTATTCTGGGCACCTGTTCTAGCTTAGGAACCAAGAGCTTTGCCAGGCAAAGGCTGGACGAGGAGGGCCCACCTGCTCTCTCATGAGGGGCTCCTGGAAGCTGGGCCTGGAAGAAGCTGGGCCTGGGAGGCGCTGGGTCTGGGGCCGAGGCTCCTGAACCACCCAATGGCCCGACCCCTCTGGCTGGGCGGAGCAGCCCGGTTCACCTGCAAGTGACAGTTTAGACCCAGAGATGAGACAGATGTCGGAAGGCACAGGCCAGGGACCCCAGGGACCCAAGTGACTCTCTGAGTTTGGGGAAAACAAGGAAAGCAGAAAAAACCAGAAGTGGAAACAAGAGCCAAAGGAGCGAGGGATGCAGAAGGTGCCGTCTTAGCTGAGACACAGGGTGCAGGGCTGGGCTCTGTCAGTTGTGCACAGGACAGGCTGTCGAGACAGAAGACAGGGACGAGAAGGAGGGTGAACTCTGGAAGTCAGTCTCTGCAGCCATTATTTATGGATGCCTCCCTTGATGTGAGTCTCCAAACCTGGGCTGGCATAGCGACTGAATGTCCCTCACAGCTGCTCCTTCCTGCAATAACAAGACTGACATCACTGTTGTCAGGGAAATGGTGTTTTGATTAAAATCATGTGACAGCTACTTCATGATTCAATAAACAAACCCCCTGTTAACCCTCGCCTGACAGAGGCCTGGCAGCCGCTCTGTCAAAGCACAACCTGAGGCCTGCCCAGGAGCGGCTCAGCTGACCCAGGGTGGCAGGGTGTGGGAGGTGGCCCATGCTGGTCCCTGGCAGGTCCTGCATGGGAAGGTACTTGTGACACCCAACACAGAGAAGCCTCTGCAGACTTCAAAGGTGCCAAGGAGGCACCCTTCACCATGGGGAACTGGCTGGCACCCCAGGGCACTTTCCCTTGGACGAAGTGGCAGGCCTGGCCCTGGGACATCTTATGGCTCCCTGGGGGCCCTGAGGCTGGTTGAGAACTGAGTTCCCAGGGCCCTCACCGGCCAGGCACTCACTCCCAACCCAATGAACAGATGGCGGGCGAGCCTGCTCTGCATGTAGGCAGTGAGGGGTTAAGAGCAATTCTGATTTGCAACTGGACGACTTCCTGGATCGCTCACTTGGCTGCTGGCCCCTGACACAGGGCTCTGCCTGGCAACTGCAGTCCACATTCCCTCTCACCCTCGGGTCATTTTCCTTAACTTAAACACATGCAGGGAAGGCTCCCTGAGTCACAGGGCAGGGGACTTTCCTGGGTTAAATGAACTGCAGCCTCAAAGGCCTAGCACCACTGGGCCCCACTCCTGGCAAACAGACTTCCAAGGAGATGGAACTCACAACTGACTGAAACACAGACAACGGCACCTGCCAGCCGGGGTTGTCGTGAGGATCCGTCAGGCACGGGCAAGGTGCCACAGTGACCGAGACTTGGAAACGGCAGCCCGCGCTGCTGCTTCGGCTGTGGACAGCCCAACCTGGGGCCTTCTTCTGAGCTGAGCAAGTTGGCCTTGAAGGGGCCGCCTCGACGACCCCCACTCAGATCAGGCACATCCCGTGCATGGAATGGCATGGGCAGCTGGCCTGAATTTGTAGGAAAGCCTAACGCCTTTCTTCCCAAAGAAGCCCGAGACGTGGGCCTAAAAAAAACGACTGTTGTTCCTGCCCCTTCAGCCAAGTTCTCTTCCCTAGGACCTGTTCTATGAACTGGACATAAGGCCACCAAGGACTGGTCACCTCAGGCACGTCAGGGTCCAGGGGCTGCCGAAGCCACAAGCAGCATCACCTAGCACTTCCACCCCCCATGCAGCTGCAGGAACAGCCGGAACTGCCTGGGGACGGGTGTGCAACCCCGCAGGAAGGCAAGAACATTCTAAGATGCGTGACAGCAGTTCAGGGCCCGGACAGCAGGAAAACCCATTTCCATGGCCTCAGTGCACATAAAATAAGAATCCCTGAGATTTGGAAGGCAGCTCCGCTAAGAATTCCCCAAGCGGTCCCGCTGGAGCATGAGAACGCCAGATTCTTGCCCATGAACAAAATGCTGCCTGCCATCAGCACGTGACGGCCCAGCCCCTGTGCTGCTTGTCTGAATGTGTCCGTAAGTCATAAATCGCCCGCCTAATGAATGGTCCTGGGGCAGTGGCTGGCACCGACCTTTGATTGCTGGACCTCAACTTTTGCAAACCCTCTCCATGCAGAGTGGCACTTAATGGAGCTTGTAAAACATCTGAACTCTTCCACAGAAAAACATGGCAGAAACTATTTTTATCTCGAATGGAAATAATTATCTGAGAGGAACTGTGGCACATCGCTTTCTGTATTCTGTGAGGAAAACGGGAACAGCCCCTTTCCACAAGCAATTCACCAAACCACCCCTGTCCTCTGCAAGGGCTTCACTGTCTGTAATTGATGGGAGACGCACCAGATACCAAACCATGGGAGTGACAGAGGTCTGGACAGAGCCTACCTCTCCCAGAGCATTCCCAGAACAAAGGAAGTAAAAAGCAACAGGCTTTAAAAACCTACCCTCCTGGTCCTTAAAACTGGACCGTGTCCTCAGGGAGAGTCAGAGGTACTCTGTGTCTCTCACAGTATCTCACTCTGCACAGGACCAAGAGGGCTGTCTTCAGCCCTGAGAGGGCACTTACCTTCCTGGTGTTGTCTCCAGGCACGGTGGGGCTCAGGAAGTGGTTCTTGTCAGCCCTAGGGGCGCTGAGCTCTTCACTGTCCTTCACAGGAAGATCTAGCTTCCTCAGCCTTTGTGCCATCACTAAAGATAGACGGTGGCGCTGTAACTGTCCCTGACCAGGGCACGTCCCTCCCAAGCCCACCTGCGCTTCCTAGCCAGGATGCCTTTAGTTGTTCCAGCAACATGACGGGAAGCCCAGAAACCTATGGGGATAGGGGACCCTGGGCAGAGAAAGCTGGTTCAGCCCAGGACTTTACTGAAGGTGCCTTTCCCTCGGGAGACCTGGAAAGCATGGCCCCATCGGGCCCTGTGATGCCCAGCTAGGTGCTTCCAGTCATCTTGGCCATGGACAACCTACAGAGCCCCAACCCGAAAGAAAAGTCCTGGTTCCTTTCAGACCTAGAAATATCAGTTTAAGAGAATAACTTTGGAGAAAGAAATGACTTGGCTTTTCTATGTAATGAGTAATTAAACTCTCTTCACCCTCCAGAAGATTTCCACCTCAACCGAACGTTATGTAATTTCCTGGAAACAGCAGGCTCGTGGAGGCAAACGGGGGATACGGAGACTATTCTAGGTACAGAAAAGGACAGGAGAGGAACATGTGAGGAACAGGAAAGAGAGGAGCAAGGAACTGGACGGAAACAGGAACACTGAAAAATCAAGGGGGAACGGTTACATAACAGCAGATGGCTGTCACCTCATCTGCTACACCAGGGAGGACATGAGGTGACAAGGCCTTCTCTACAGTTCACACCCAAGCAGTAGAGAAACAGGAGGCTGTAAGAGCGTCACCATAAAGTCAGAGGAATTTAAGTAAAAGGCACAAGGATAGAACAAGCACCCAACTGGTTTGGCCACCCTGCCCTGCCACCCTGGCGGGGATGGAACCAGTGTGGTATCTACGGGAAAGCACCAGACTTTCAGCTTGGCGACAACACAGCAGTTATTTTAATAAGGGGAAAAGATTGCAACAAGAAAGTGGTGATGCAATTTAACCCCAGGGTCAGGAATGACAAGTTTGTTTCCCCTGGAGGTCTATGCAGGCAACTCAGATGCTCGGACAAGACAGCTCAGAAGTCAGGCTGCTGTCTCCATGGAGTCAGGACAAGATGTCCAGCAAAGACCCCTAGGGCCCTGCATCAGTGGCCAAGCTATGGTATTTCTCGAGCTGAGGGCGGCCAGCTATTTCCACAAGGCCTCGTTAGAAACCACACATTCACCTGGTGTTGCTTACTAAACAAAACACATCTTCAGGTTCACATGTTGGCAGCACAGATAGAGAAGCAAGATCTGATCTTGGAAACCTGCGGGTAAACCCCACACAAACTGCAGAAACACTAAGGTGAATTCCATTGTTGCTGAGACATTTTTATTAGGATAGCACGTATATGTACGTGTCACTGCTTCACTTTCCTAATCAACCAAACAACTGATGATGTAAAATGCCGAGGAGGAAAATCAACAGCAGTGGACGTTCAAGGCATTCAGACAAATCCACCTGAACTGTTGCCTACACCAGGGAGCTGGATAAGAGACACATAAAGCTTGTTTCCTAAGAGCAGAAAACCCTTTAATGTGTCAATGGGAGCATAAGGCAGTCTAGTACTTTTAATGATTTGTTCTACACACACAACACATCAGAGGACAGATTTTAGAAATTTATTCATTGAATGTTTTTATTGAGCACCTGCTATGTAAACCAGACACTGGTTCAGGCACTGGTGGTAACGCACAAGACAAAACAGATACAAATCTCTGTCCCTACAGAGCTCCTAGAGCTTATATTTTAGTGAAATCAAGATGGGAGAACTTTTAGTCCTTGATCTGGGAATGTTAAAAAAAGATTTTTTTTTTAAGATAAGAGAACCAATCCATGGAAAAAATAATCAGGTTATGGACCAAAGCAATTCTGCTAAAGACTAGTAAGAGAGATTCCCTATTGAGAAACAATGAAGTCCCTGAGGGATCACCCCAAATAAGAGGGATCCTGCTGAGCTCCAAGAGCCATGCCTGAAAAAGCAAGAGCTCACCACCCCTCCCTCAAACAGAATTAGGGTAGAGAGGGCACTGCATGGGGCTCCCCGGGGGAGGGGGAGACAAAAGGGCATTTTAAAAGTCTATCCCCAAATTAATGGCATTTGCAATGGTCTCAATACAAATCTGTTTCAAGAATTAAGACAAAAGTCTTTCAAATGTGGAACTCAATGAAAAGAAACATAACTTGCAGGTAATAGCAAGTAAAGAACCACTAAACTAAAATTAAAATGTTTACAACATATCGGCTTAGGATATTAAAGCAAAAATGTAGAAAAAGATTTTTGCTTAGGAAAATATTTACTCCTTGGTCCAAAGTCATAAAATGGAAACTACTATAAAGTAATTTGGCAGTTTAAAATGCAGGCAGGTAACTTATGATTTAAAATGTCTGTTCTGTTTTCTAATGTAAGACAAACATGAAAGTAGGTAGTAAAACTTGGTTTTCTATAAACTCGGCTTAATTTACAAAGTTTCACAGGAGTCGTTTTGGGTCTTCGCAAAACAGAAAAAGGCTCATTAGATTTAAAAGAGGTTGTGAATAAAATCAACTGTTCAAAAACCAAAACAGAAGGAAGCAAACTCCATAGCAAGAGGCACTGAGAGAAAAATAAGTTACAGTAAAATCTCATTAATAAAATTCATTAGAGTCAAGGGAGCTTGATAAGGTGAAAAATGTCAATAATTTTAAAAGAAAAAATACTTACATTCTCTGTGAAATACATCAAGGATAAAGAGTAAATTGCATGCATCTAAACAAATGTGAGAGCCTCATGGAAGGTCTTGTAGTATGACTGAAAAGACTGGTACTTGGCATATCAAATGATAAATGGGTGCTTTTCGAAGACGGCTTTAACACTATTTAAGTAGTTCCAGTAGATTTCCTTACAACATATTAATTTGCTTCCATAAACTCTTCAACTTAGCTCATTATCTTAAATTGGAGAATCAATGAGGTTTTACTGTAAAAGTAGAAAAACACTTCAAATGATAAGATTCCAGCATCACCCATACTAAAAAATTAGCAATGAAACTTCAGTCTGGAAAGCTATAATATAGCAAAGACCAGATGTTACTGAACCAGGTGAAGAGTAGGAAATCTAGTCTTACACCCATGGCTCCTACACTCATTCAAAATACAAAACTGCAGTCTTACAAAGAAACAGTAGAACAACTGCTTATTAGAAGGCTCTAAAGCTAAAGTTTCTCACAAGGAAAAGGAGTGAAGAAGTATTTTTTAATGCAGTCACAGTGGTGAGTTGTTGAAATTAGGTGTCAACATCACACATTAGCAGCAAGACACATCCACATTTCAGGTTTCTAAATGGCATGATTAGTCAAGAACGAGCAAATAAAAACAAAAAGCAACCAATAACTGACCCTGAGCGTCCACATCCCCCTCTCATGTGAGACCCTGATGCAGATCACCATAATCCAGGACAATGCGGCTCTCACTACAGTCAAATCTTGACATGTCTCCCAAACAGACAGGGTATAAAATAAGTAATGCTAAACATGTGCATTTAACTTTGGAACGATGGAAAGACACACGGATGCACACAAACATCAAGAGAATCCCTCAACTCACGAGTGGGTCCCATTCCATCTGGGCTTTGTCCAGAATATTCCGTAGTCAGAGTCTGATGAACCAGTGAGGATTCAGGAGCCCAGATGGCGCCAGATGAAGCATTAGGAGACAATTAAGAGCTGACTGTACCACGTGTCAGGAACCAGTCAATAAGATGGGCTTAAATAATCATCCCAACAGGGAAGATGAGTAAAGAACAATCCCGTTTCATCTTTTGAAAGAACCAAGTCACTGAAATTTGATTTCTTCTAAGTTGTTGCCATTTGTTTGGATGATATCTTGAAGGTTTTCCATTTTCTCTCCACCTACTTTAAGGACACATTGACTAGAAATCTGTGCTAGGAATTTAGTAAAGGTTTTTCCCTCCTGTTCCTCATTATGCCAACGCAAGAACTGAAAAATTCCAAACAAAATCAGGTTAGTGGTACAGAAAGTTCATGATAATGTGAATATTAAAAACAATAAAATAACCCAAAAGCACTTTTTTGAATGCAGTCACAGTGCACTAAACTTCTCATTGTGGTCAGTTTCTTTACTCTGACAGGCTAATCAGAAGTAAACTTTAGAAAGTGATTAAAATCCAAACTAAAAACTATTCCTACCAGCAGTAAGAATCGTATTCCTACGCAGTTCTAGACATGGACTGAGGATACAGCCTGCTCACTGACGAGGAAATGGAAGGCCAAGAAGATTCTAATCAAAGAAGGACGCCAGCATTCCAGGAACTCACAACCCTCCCTCTTTCCCATAATATTCATCGCCCTGCCACTGAACACCTCTCACATAAGAGATAAATCCCAGTAAACCACAGTATAAGCTGCAAGGCAGAAAAAGGAAACACATACCACTGATAGCTTCTTGTGCAAAGTATTTGACATCCATGTCTTCATCTTGACCTAACTTCTGTAGTACTGGCCTAACTTCCCCCTGCAAAGCACTGAAATTCAAAAGTATTATCTGTAAAAGACAGGATAATGGACCAGAGAAATCCTTCCAGGTGTATATGCTCTATGGTCACTGTTAAAGTTTAACATTTTGAAAATATTTTAAAACACTTATAAACTTGACAAATACACAAAATAATTTCTAAAGACATACTCAGCAAAATTAGCTTCAAGCTGGGTTCGGTGGCTCAGCCTGTAATCCCGCGCTTTGGGAGTGGATTGCCTGAGCCCATGGGTTCGACACCCGCCTGAGCAACTTGATGAGACCTCTTCTCTACAATAAATCAAAAATAGCTGGGCATGGTACCATGCGCCTGTAGTTCCAGCTACTTGGAAGGCTAAAGCAGAAGGATTGCTGGAACCCAGCAGGTCGAGGCTGCGATGGCCAGGAGCGTGCCACTGCACTCCGGTCTAGGCGAGAGTGAGACTCCAACTCAAAAAAAAAAAAATTAGCTTCAAATCTACATCTACACATATACAGAGCTTAATTATAAAAAGTGGACATCCTCAAAAATGGTTGCTAAATTACTTTATTATTTTCTTTAAACAAACCCAAATCTTAGGAAAAGTGAAAATCACTGACTGAATTTTAGCTATCCCTCCCAATACACTGTAAAAGTTAAAATATACTTTTTTTTTTTTGAGTCAGAGTCTCACTCTGTTGCCCAGGCTGGAGTACAGCGGCATGCTCACGGCCACTGCAACCTCGACCCGCTGGGCTCAGGCAATCCTTCTGCCTCAGTCTTCCAAGTAGTCAGAACCACAGGCACATGCCACCACGCCCGGCTAATTTTTTGATTTATTGTAGAGACTAGGTCTCGCCAAGTGGCTCATACCTATAATCCCAGCACTTTAGGAGGACAAGGTAAAATATACTTTTAAAACAGTAAGAACACTAAAATCTTACTTGGTATCTAAAATTGGTCCAATTTTTTGTAGAGATTTGGCCACATTGAAACGAACATTTGCTACTTGGTCTCCTGCCATCTTTAATACGATGGGCAGCATTTGCTTAGTGGTTATTTCCTGACCACAGGCTTCAGACAGTGCCTAGAAAAACAAGTAAAATGGCACATTTAAAATACTTTTTAAAAAATCCCCAAATCTAATAAGACAAATTAATATTTAATAAGAATTGACCAACAGGAAAATATTTCTAGTTTGAACATCAGAATGAGGGAAGATAACATTAAAAAAATTAGAGAATTAGACCAGAATTCACAACTAAACTGCAATTTAAAAATACTACCAATTTTAACACGAATTTTCAAAAGCAGTTTTCTCTCATCTACCTATCCAAATTAATCAGTATAAGAAATTATATTCCAAATGGAAGACAACAAAACCAGAATTCAGAAATAGTTGTGAATAATTGCTTTAATGCCTAAGCTTAGCAATATCAGCTATGTTATACTTACATTAATGCAGAATAAAGTGGTCATCCTATGTAAGTAATTAGGATCATCTGCCATTACCAACACTTTGGGAACGATGGTATTTTGGGCCCACTCTGTACCAAACTTCTGAACTAGTTTCATGAGGTTGTTGGTAGCAGCTTCTCGGATGGCATATACTGCAGAAGAGGTCAAAACACGTTCTCATACTGCTCACTGCTTTGCAAGCATCACCTCATTTATTTACATCAACATCAAAAATGTGGACCAAAACCAAAACTTCTCTGTGAGCAGACTCCACGTAATCATACTGCAATGCCAAACATGCTCAACCCGACTCATAATACACTGACTTGTTGCTATTTTAGTTTCAAATTGTATATGTCCAAGGAAAAAGGATGCCAGGATCTCATTATATGCATCATCAATTAACAAATATGAGTGCCATGTGCTACAAAAGACTACAGAAGATACTTTTTCTCAAAGGACATATATGCTCATCTGAGAAATTAAAGCTAGCACACTCCAAGAAGTCACATCATATAAGTTCAATTATAATGAAGGATGGCATTGTTTAGCGAAGACCGCAAGGACTATCGGAGTACAGAGAAGGGTGAACAGGGAGGTCTGGGAAAGTTTTGGGAAAGAAAATGGCCTTGCTCTAGGCAGTGAAGATTAGGAAGGACCTGTGTAAGTAGAGAGGAGAGAGCAGGAATTCCTAGAGAGGGCAAAAACATGTACTCAGGACACAAAGGATAAAACTGAAGTCTGTGAGACTTCGAAGTGAGACAGTAAGGGTAAACCCAAACCACTAAGCATGCTGAAAGTTAAACTGAGACTTGATTAGAAAAACAACGAGTTTTTAAAGCAAACTTGTGACCTGATGACTAATGTGGTATTTTAGCAAGACTACTGCAGCAGCGTCACATAGAACCTGGAGAGGAGAAAGACATCAAGGAGATCATGCAGAGGCCACTGCGGTCATCTCCACTACAGCAAATAAAAACTATAGACGGATTTACTTCTTTTCCATTAAAATGTTTAGGTTGAGACAAGATGTCAAATGTCTTCTGAATAAAAGTGCCTGCTTTGACATCTAACAATTCCCTACAAGGTCATTTATCAAAGACATCATGAATCTGGACCATAAAGGGCTGAGCTACTACCATCTCACAACTAGTTGCTACATACAACACTGAACAAGGACAAGCCTGGTGTCACTTCACAGATCCACTAAAGCTCAAAATGTGGGCTTACACAGCCAGTCAAGGGTGGTAGGTACTGACTCCTTATTCTCCTCTTCCCATGTGTGCCCAATGCTCCTGGATAACAGGAAGGGCAAGAATAGCTATCGAAGCCACAGCCCTGATCCTAGGCAATTTATACAAGCCTCTGAACAAAAAATGCCGAACTTTTCCTAGTCTGAAGATCTTTCCAGGTAATGACATTGAGAACGGACAAGACAGCACAGATAGTAACTATACAACTTATTATCAGTATTTAAACTGACCAGACTATGGAAGAAGCAACCTGTCAATAATACCCAGCAGCATTCTCTAAGGAGCAGCTCAAGTCAACTGTTTTAATGGTCATACAATTTTTTCCCTTCATATTCAGTCTTTGTCTTTGGCCCACGTCCCTCCCTCCTTCCCCCTAAAGTGGAGTTAGCTAGAACATTTGTCTTCTCTGCTAATTAATTGCTATTTTTTAATGTGCTTTAATTATCCTCACTACAATGTCATTACCACAGGAAGGGATCCCACTGCCAGAATAACCGGAGACCAGGCACACACATGCACAGCCTTGACCAAGACCTTTACTGCAATGAACTCTACTTGGCTAGGTGCCTACTATGCCTTGGCTCCTCTCAATTATGCTGTCAGAAGAATGCAAACCATTCCACAGTTCTGCCTGTTTTTTCTCCTTGTTTTGGCTTTCTCTTTCTCTCTTTCTCTTTCCCCCTCTCCACTCAAGATTTGGCTGACCAGCAAGGTTTCTTGGAATATCTAACTAACTCTGTAGCCATGCTCACTAATGTTGAGCCATTCTCCTTTCTCCTATAAAAAAATACATTTCCCTTCTAAATTCCTCCCCTCTGATCACAACTGTCCACTCAACCATAGGAATACAGATAAGTGATACTTTCTTCCTTATACTTCTCTGGATTTTTCACAATATTCTTTTAGTAGTTTAATACCCAGGAAAGAGGTTTCAAAAAAATCTAACTGATCAGTGGTCACTATATAACACTTATCTAAGATGCAAAAGCAAAATAACAAAAAAAGTCCTTGTGATTAAGCACAGAATAACTTCAGAGTTACCATTTATTGGTTCAAAGAAATCCCAGTTGGGCTCAGTGGTTCAGCCTATAATCCCAGCACTTTGGGATGCCGAGGCAAGTGGATTGCCTGAGCCCATGGGTTTGAGACCAACCCAGGCAACTTGGTGAGACTGTCTCTACAATAAATAAAAAATTAGCCGGGTGTGGTAGCACACGCCTGTAGTTCCAGCTACTTGAAAGGCTGAAGTGCAAGGATCGCCGGAGTCCAGCAGGTTGATGCTGGGGTGGCCATGAGTGTGCCACTGCACTCCACCCTGGGCAAGAAAGCAAGACTCTGACTCAAAAAAGAAAAGAAGAAGATGTTATCTATGTATTACTTTTCAAAGTTGAATTGAATTACAATAGCACTGTGTAGTATGACACTCACTCAGAAGATGGTGTTAATCAAATGTTCATGACTGGCCCGAGCAACTTGGTGAGATCTCGTCTCTACAATAAATCAAAAAATTAGCTGGGCATGGTAGCGTGGCTATAGTTCCGGCTACCTGGAAGGCTGAGGCAGAAGGATTGCTAGAGCCCAGCAGGTTGACACTGGGGTAGCCTTGAGTGTGCCATTGCACTCCAGCCTGGGCAGCAGAGTGAGGCTCCAACTCAAAATAAAAAAAAAAGAAAGAAAAGAAAAGAAATCACCACTTCAGGATGCTGCTGCAGGGAAATAAACAAGGGTCTCTCCCGCTCCCTAACTGGAAGAGAAGATCAGAAAAGAGAGAGTAATCAAGTTGCAGAGAGAGAACAATCCTACAGAGAAAGGTTATAAGAAATTTAATTATTTGTGAAATACTAGAAATTTTAAAATTCCTAGTAGAACACTTTTTAAACTTACAATGTCAGCTTTCAAAGAAAGCAGAGAAAGCCGGGCTCAGTGGCTCAACCTGTAATCCCACGCCTTTGGGAGGCTGAGGTGAGTGGATTGCCTGAGCCCGCGGATTCGAGACCCACCTGGGCAGCGAGACCTCATCTCTACAATAAATCAAAAAATCATCCGGGCGTGGTAGCGCATGCCTGTAATTCCGGCTACTTGGAAGGCTGAGGCGGAAGGATCGCCGGAGCCCAGCAGGTCAAGGCTGCGGTGACCGGGAGCGGCCACTGCACTCCAGTCTGGGCGACAGAGTGAGACTCCAACTCAAAAAAAAAAAAAAAAAGAAAGCAGAGAATGATGTGCCAGGATGTGCAATTTCCACTAACATTAAATATTTATCAGAAATAATCTAAACACTTAAAAAAAAAGAGGTATTTCTTTCCTACGGTTTTCCAAACAAATTTTATTTAAAAAGAAAAAAATAGACCATAAAAAAGTAACTTTAGAGAAGAAAAAGAGAAAGAAGTCTTCAAAAGCTAATTTGAAAACAATGGAAGTGCCCACATATATAAGCCCTTATAGATTTTCACAGATTTTTTTTCACATCCTTCCTCTTCACACTCTTAGCCACATGATGTCCCATATGATGCAAACATGGCTTTAACAAAACCACCTACATGTATAAGCAGACACAAGTATCCTCATCTCTCCCAAATACCCAGCATAAGTACCCACAGACGAACAAAGAGATACACTCAATACATATATAAAGCATATACAAGATACTGTAGAACTGAAACAGGATGTTTATCATATCCACCAAACATGAAACAAGACTACAGGACAACGTCGCATGAGCCTCCAGGGTATTTATCACAACAGGTGTAAGGCCATAGTGAAGCTGCCACATCTGGACCTGAGACTTGGTACAAAGGGTACATACGTCTCCCACCCACTGCCCCTGGCAGACAAGAAGATATACACATACACATCTACCTGAACCTCACCAGAAAGTCATTTGCTCGTTTCTGCTGTCCTATCTGATCTGCCCTGAGCTCGTTCTCTCCTAGCATTGTAGCAGCAGCAGTCAGGAAGCAAGCAGTAAGCCTTCCTTTCAACAAAACCAGACATGTGGGCCCTCTGTACCCTAGGGCACAGGTGATGTCTCCCACTCCTAAGAATCCTGTACTGTCCCACTATATGCCTTCTCTGTGTCACCTGAAAAAAGTCAAGTAGCCACTTCTTCCCATAGGCCTTACATCTGTTTCCAATCCCTGTCCAACCTAGTCTACAGCTGCTGAAGACACAATGATAGTATGGTCAAACAGAAGATTCTGGCATAAGGAAGAAGTAAGTAGATATATAAAAGAGACAGTCTGAAGACACCATAATAGGATAAGTATGAAACAGGGCAAAGAGCTTGTTTACAGGAGAAAATAACATAAAATTTAAGATGGAAAAAATGGTAGCAAAGCCAAAGTTGTATTCAGAGGACTGGACTTTTATCAAAGCCTTCTGTCATCCCTGCAATGTTGAGACAAGACATAACATCATGAGATATATGAGCTTTCCATAATAATCTGTTTTTAACTTATCTACTCACCATGGTCCACGAGCCAGGCCATACATAAAGAATTCAGCTTTTCATCAAAGAATTCCACACCCTATGGATACAGAAGATTCCATTAACACACATCTCCAAAGTTTAGAAATTGAGATGGTCTATTTATATTACACGCAGGAGACCTGAAGGCTAAAAAACACTTGTTTCCTATTAAGCTGAATTCATGAAACAGTCACAAAAGAAATACCATGGGATTTACAAACAAACAAATCTATAGCATAGGGCAAAAATCATAAAGAAAAGCATAGTAAAATGAACAGGCCCTGCTAGGTAAAAGACACTACATGGTCAGAAGCCAGCTATGAGAGAGCAGAAGAGTCGGAAGAATGCAGTGTGGATGGTCCTCTAAGCAAAATCTAGATTACTTGTAAAAATGAATTACCCAGGAAAATACCTGCAATAATATTAAAAATTCTCAACTGCCTTCCCTTTTTGGTTACTATCATAACATATCCTTAAGGATGAAGCAACTCACATCAAGACACAGATATATCCCCAATTAAAGAGAGTATTTCTGGGACAACAAGAGAAAGCATTGGAGGAAGAATAAAGCAGGCGTGAGAGTACAGAGGAAGGGCCCAGCATGGCTAGCTCTCCAAGCCCTGCTTCTTTTGTCTGTCAACAAGTGGCCACTTCAGTATAGGCTAAGGATGAGCTCCGAGAGCCAATCTATACAGACCTCTCCCCCTAGGACTTCTGCACCGCGCGGGTGAATGCTGCGAGATGAACTTTCCTAGCGTTTCCCTTCTGGGTCTACATGTTTACAGTCTTGCTTCTGTGATTTCTAGGAAGTTCCTGACCAGTGATTACATATTTAAAATAAATAAATGTAGTATGTTTCAGTACTTCATAAATAGTGATCAAGTAAGACAAAATAGCTTTGTATTAATAGATTATGAACAACTTTTGGCACACATTTAAATTACCAGGTCACCTCTCAAAGCTTTATTTATCATTCTATGATGAGGATCCTTCAGTCTTAATTAACCTTTATTTTCTGATTTTTGTGGTTTAACTTTACATTTACTTTCCATGGTCCACAAGCCAGACCATACACAAAGTCTTGAGAGAAATTTATAAATTGACTATCTGATAAAGAAAAATTAAGGAAAAAAGTATATATAAAAATAAAAAGTTGAAATTATAAGACAAAATGTTCATGACTGAGGCATGTCATCCTTGCCAGACAGGTATAAGTTAGGCAAAGATAGCATCTTCTTGCTTCCAAAAAGCTGTATTACAGCCAGCAACCCTGGGAGACTTTCCAGGTCTAGAACAAGCAGAGGTTAAAAGAAATGGTACCAAAATTCACCCTCCCTTCCAAACAGTTGTTTCAGTCTTCAGCAAATCAGTTAACCACTGCTACTTTCCACGCTGGTGAGTAGATTCATGACAGTCACCAGTGAAAAGACGATGACCCACAGCACTTGGGAGTGACAGAGGAAAAGGGTGACAAGATGACATCACCTGACCTATTACTAGTGTACTAATATCTTTGGCATCCATTTCAAAGAATAGGACACTTCAAATTTCATAAAACATATAATGCCACAGACATCCACAAGATGCATGTTCACAAACTAAATATGTCAAAATTAGCAATACAAAGTCGGTGGTCCAAGAAAAGAAAATAAATCCCATATGCTGTGATCTGAAAGGAATAGAAGTGAAGTGAGGTAGGGGAAACAAACTGTAATAACGTCAGCAGTAAACTGATACAAGCCTTTCTCAAAAAATGTTCAAGAATCCATTTATTCAACAATCCATGAATGCTGGCCACACGTGGTGATTCACACCTGCAATTTCAGCTACTTAGGAGGCTGAGGCAGAAGAATTAATTGAGACTAGGAGTTCAGGACCATCTGGGCAATAGTAAGAACCCATCTTTTAAAAAAAAAAAATTGACCAGGAGTGGCAGCTCAAGCCTGTAATCCCAGCACTTTGGGAGGCCAAGGCAAGAGGATTGTCTGAGCTCAGGAGTTAGAGACCGGCGTGGGCAACATGATGAGACCTCATCTCTACAATAAATAAATAAATTAACAAACAAACAAACAAACAAATAAGCCAGGTATGGTAGTGCACGCCTGTAGTTCCAGTTACTTGGAAGGCCAAGGCAGAAGGATCGCCCAAGCCCAGCAGGTCAAGGCTGTGGTGGCTGTGAGAATGCCAGTGCACTCCAGTCTGGGCGACAGAATGAGACTCAGACTCAAAATTAATTAATGAAGGCAGCACTCTGGCAGACATTGGAAATAAAACACTGAACATAATCCCTGCCCTAAGAGATCACCTATCTCCCCAACTAGATTGTAACAGACAGTAACAACACTCTAATAAGTTGCTACCAACAGCTATACTGGAATATCAGACTTAGAACTGTCTGGGATATCTACTAAGAAAGGAAAGGATGTGGCTATAAAACCCAGCCCTGAAATTCTAACCAGCATGATACCAGTTAAAGTAACACCACTCAGAAACTCAAACAGTAAAGATAATGTGATAATGTGTAGACTTTGGCCAAAATACTGACATTACAAGTTTCAATACCCCCTTTCTACAAGGTGATTCCTCAACTCCCTTTAATCAGAATGTAGAAAGTGATATCTAGGGACATTCTGCTCAGAATACAAGCAAACAGAGAAAAGAACCTTGAGCAAAAATCAAAGCAGGCTTACCTGGAAACCACAGTCCCTTTCTTCTCTGTTAAATACTCCTTAAGTCACAGAGACGTTAAATATTTAAAAGTCTATGCTACAAATAGCAAGAAACTAATCATATTCCTCTATTGCTGTTTTTAGGTGGTAGTAAAGTGAAATGTGTTTCCATAATTCAGGTTGAGCATCCCAAATCCAAAAATCTCAAACCCAAAATGCTCCAAAGTCCAAAACTTTTTTTTTTGAGACAGGGTTTCACTCTGGAGTGAAACCTGCAGTGGCACAACCACAGCTCACCTGTTCTGAACTCTTGGGCTCAAGCAATCCACCTGCCTCAGCCTTCCTAGTAGCTGAGACTATGGGCATGCACCACCATACCCAGCTAATTTTTCTGTTTTTTGGAGACAGAGTCTCACTGTGTTGCCTAGGCTAGTCTTGAACTCCTTCCCTCAAGAGACCCTCCACCTCAACCTCCCAAAGCACTAGGATCACAGACATGAGCCACTGTGCCCAGCCCAAAAAAACCAATGCACTGACATGACACTCAAAGGAAATGCTCATTGGGACATTTTGGATTTTGAACTTTTGGATTTGGGATGCTCAACTGATAAGTATATGTACTGCAAATATTCCAAAATCTGAAATCTCTAACACTTCTGGTTCCAGGCATTTTGGATAAGGGATACTCAACCTGTACCTTTTGGTTAGACATTTATGCAATAATAAAAATAGAAACCATCCTACAGGCAACAAGGACAACACCATCCTTTCACACATCCAAATAAACATAATCATAGAGGCTATGTGGGCCTCCTACTTGCCATGGTCAGTCTTCACTATTTGACCCTAGCCTACAGTTCAGAGCACATGTACTCACCAGCTGGCCTGCTAGCAGCGGCATATACTCAATGATGGCCAGCCGGACCCTCCACTTGGCATCTTTGGCCAGCTCCACTATGGCAGGAAGGAGAGACTGAGAGAGCTGTCGGATTCCAATCACTTCATTTACACAATCCAAATTGGAGATGATATTCAAACGAACTTCAGGACACTGCAAGTATACAAGCCCCAAAGACCACATGTAAAAATAAAGTCCTCTGCCCAATATTCTCCAGTCAGAATAAGGTTGAAAACTGCTAAGTAAATTTTAAAATTAGAAAATACTGACTCATGAACATTTATATACTTAACTCTGGATTATATCCCACACCTTTAAAATTAAAAATGTTTTAAAAAGAAAATACTGGAAACAACCATGCTGCCCATCAAAAGAGGACTGGATTAAAAAAATGTGGTATATATACACGATGGAATACTACGCAGCCATAAAAAAGAACAAAATCATGAATTTCGCAGCAACCTGGATGGAACTAGAATCTATAATACTGAGTGACCTCTCACAGAAACAAAGATCCAAGTATCACATGTTCTCACTCATATAATGGACCTTGAACATCCAATGTAATGTAATACTATAAGAAAATGACTGACAGTACTGGGAAACTACGGGGGGGGGATGGGATTAACAGTAGCAAATATCTGTCTGGGGATGGGAAAACACCTCTTATCAACAGGGTGCCTGAATGAAACATAATTGTACACTTAACCCTTAACTGTACCCCACAAAACCATAATAAAAAATATTGATTAATTAAAAAAAAAGAAAGAAAATACTGACTCAGTGAAAAAAATGTAGTCTTGAAGGAAATACTAAATACTGAATACACATAATTCAAGAAACAAATGTAACTGATCTTAATAAAAACTTTCAAGAAAAAGTCTAAGAGACTAAAATCAATTTAAAAAAGACTATAAGATAGTAAAGAGCATAAACTCTGGAATTAAATCAGATGCACTCAACTCAGATCCCACATCCGTCATCGCTGAGACCCTGTGCCTCAGCATTCTCATCTGTAAAATGGGGATAATAATAAGACCTATCTCATAAGATTGTTGTATTACACACAACGATACATGCAATGCACTTAGGATCATGCATGGCACACAGTAATTAATAAATATTAGCTGTCGTTATAATTTTTGATATACTTAAGTAAAAACACTTTTTAAACAAAGAAACATTAGCTCTAAAGATAAGGAATCAGGGAATATAAAGCAAAAATCAGACAGAGAAGATGGACAGATGTTTGTAGATTTCCTTTAATGGGTACTTGTGCCCATTTCCTGGGGAACTTGTAACTCCATATCCAAACATAGGGATTGTCACTAGTTTAAAAAATCAAAATTGGCTGGGCACAGTGGTTCAAGCCTATAATCCCAGCACTTTGGGAGGCCAAGGTGAGAGAACTGCCTGAGCCCACGGGTTCGAGACCAGCCTGGGCAACTTGGCAAGAACTCATCTCTACAATAAATCAAAAAGAATCAGCCAGATGTGGTAGCACACGCCTATAGTCCCAGCTACCTGGAAGGCTGAGGCGGAAGGATCACCTGAGCCCAGCAGAGTGCCACTGCACTCCAGTCTAGGCGACAGAGTGAGACTACAACTAAAAAAAAAAAAAAATCAAAATTATCTTTTGGAAGGCAGGCCCCTTGTAGCACACTCAAAATTTATTTGGATCAAACCATCAACCAAAGTTTTTATCTGGAAGTTTTGAGACAGTTATGTCACAACTTGCAGAAGAAGCATCCCAAAGTTGTGGCAAAAGGTGATTGGTTCTTCCACCATGACAACACACCTGTCTACACCACATTGAGTGTTCAGTAGTTTTTGAACAAAAACAGAATGACCCCCACCCTCCCTATTCACTTTACCTCTCCCAAGCAACTTTTTTTTGTTTCCCCGGATGAAAAAAGATCTCAAAAGGAAACGCTTTGCTGATGTGGAAGAGGTGAAACAAAAATGGCAGAAGCACTATAAGACATCAAAACGGACAAGTTCAAAAACTGTTTAGAGCAGTGGAAAAAGTGTGACTCTATAGGTATATTGCATCAGAGTACTTTGAAGGTGACTGAAGTTTAAATATGCAATACACATTTTTTTATAAACAAATTCTGGGGATTTTGGGGTCCTCCCTTGTAAGTTATGATCTTTTAATTCATTTCCATAAGTTTTGGGTCCCATTTTTAGTGAAATCCCAAACCAAATCAAATCACAGAGTATGAAAGGCAATAGAATGTATAGCCAGACTTACCTCATCCTTTAACTGAGCTAAAAAAAGAGGCAGAAGATGTTCAATGGTATTCTCTTTACCCAAAATCGTAGACAATCCCATAATTACAGAAGCTAGAGCCGATTTGACATGTTGGTTCATATCGGATACTAATTCCTAAAATAAAACCAAAATTCAAAGTCTTTCTTTCCTGCAAGACAACAGAAACCTTCCATTCCATCTCCCAAGGAATTTAAAGATACCACTATTTCATACTGATCACTTGATAATACTCCCTCAGGTCATCTGTTAGGTTACATATGCACCCAAGAGCATTTACAGTTGTAACAGGCACTTATAAGTGATAAATAACAATGTCACATATTAATATATCTGCCACGTTCATCCCCATTCATGTTTAAACTCAAAAAGCGTAACTGAAAAAAAAAAATTGAGGTAAGGTTTAGCTTCATATGGGGGAGAGTAAAACAAAATAAACTGAAGTTAGATTTACCTTTATATAAGGCAAGATTTGATTCATAATTATGGTCTCTCTACCTTCAATAGGCAAGTTCTCACAAAGTTCTAAAAACAACGAATAGAAAACAGGCTTTCATAGAGTCATTTCAAAGAACCAAATAAACGGTTTATCAACAATTTTAAGTAAAATCAAATAATATGATTACGCAACTAAGCTCTAAGGAGGAAAATGGTTCTTGTTCTAAATGTACTTTTTAGCCAGGTACGGTGGCTCACACCTATCATACCAACCCTTTGGGAAGCGGAGGCAAGAAGATTGCCTGAGCTCAGGAGTTCAAGACCAGTCTGGGCAACTTAGCATGACCTTGTCTCCACAATAAATCAAAAAATTAGCCAGTATGGTAGCAGGCGCCTATAGTACCAGCTTCTTGGAAAGCAGAGGTGGAAGGATCACCTGAGCCCAGCAGGTTGAGGCTGAGGTAGCTGTGACTGTGCCACTACACTCCAACCTGGGTGACAGAATGAACCTGCAGCTCAAAAAAAAAAAAAAAAAAATTAATGTACTTTCTCATGAATCTTTGCATATCACACTAATTCAGCATGAAAAGGTATTTTTTAAACAGAAACAAAATAAAATTGATGCTTGGTTTTAAATATATAGGGAGTAGCTTTATATGACAATATGACACTTCCACATGTTGAAATCTGAAGTGTTTGAAAAACATATTCACTGACATCAAAAAATGCACCAAAATGAATGACATATGTTGCAACATAAACTGAACTCCTTAACCTTTTACTTTGTGGGCAGCAGCTGCTCGGACTTCAGCTTCACAGTCTTTCAGTAGGTTCTGAAAGGCGGGGATGAGGTCATTTAGGGTGATTTTAGGACCCACAGCTTTCTGGAGCTATAAAAGAATTTGTACAAGTTTTAATGTATACTAAAAAAAAAAAAGCAATCTTCAAGTATATTTTTGCCACAACACTCTCCATTTAAAAGAATTAAAACTTTTGGTACAACAGCAAACCTGTGGGTTTTTGTTTTTATTTTCTTTAGTACTTAAAAATGCCAATGCAATGATGTTACCTCTGAAAATTTGTCAGCTACCATATAGCGAACTCGCCAGGATTTATCTTCTGCTGCTTGTCGAAGTGTAGGCATCACCAAGGCCTCAAGATCATCTTGGGACAGTAACTGAGCAATACTGACACAAGCTTCCACAGCTAGAAGTCGTACTGAATCCTAAAGGAACACAATTTCTGTAAGTCAAACAATATTAACTAAGAGCCAATATTAACTGTATGTGGTGTGGGTAGTACTACTGTGGGTGCTGTTTAAAAAAAAAAAAAAAAAAAAGAACCACCACGCCATGTAGTTTCATGTCTTTATGTCCTGAAATAGCTGCTTCCTTTGAACTGGCATGTCAAAGCCATAAAGATAGAAATGACTTTGTTCTAAGAATGAACAGCAAAGTAATTGCCTTGGCTAGAGTGCAGAGTTTTTGTTACGAAAATGTAAAGATTAAGAGAAAAAAAGGAAAACATTTTAATAATGTCTTCAATGCCTTACTATAATAGGAGCTGAGGGATAAAAAGTAAAGTATAATTGTACAAGTTATTTAAAATAGATTAAACAAAGAGAATAAGAGTAAGAGAAACTAATTAGGAAGCTCGGTTTTCAAAATACCCAGTTCAAGGTGGCAATAATAGGAGTTTAAGCATGAGATGAAGACTTAGAAATACACATTAGAAAAATTAAAAGTTAGTAACAAAAAAAAATCTGTCGGATTTAAATGTCAAAGATCAAGGAGCTAGCCATGTCTAGAAGAACACAGAAATTAGAATTAGAAAACCGTGGGATTAGCCAGGCTCGGTGGCTCAGCCTGTAATCCCGCGCTTTGGGAGGCTAAGCTGAGTGGATTGCCTGAGACTGCGGGTTCGAGACCCACCTGGGCAACTTGGTGAGACCTCATCTCTACAATAAATCAAAAATCAGCCAGACGTGGTAGCGCACGCCTGCAGTTCCAGCTACTTGGAAGGCTGAGGCGGAAGGATCGCCGGAGCCCAGCAGTGCATGCCACTGCACTCCAGTCTGGGCGACAGAGTGAGACTCCAATTCAAAAAAAAAAAAAAAAGAAAGAAAGAAAGAAAACCATGGGATTATTAAGCTCAGTATTCCAAACTGCCAAGTATCAATGTGATACCTACATGTCCTTGAGAAAGTGAAAATATGCAATTAAGCCAAACCAATGTGAAATTAGGAACTGAGACTGTAGAGTTGAAAATCAGACATATGTAAGCAGAAACTGAAAACATATAAACATGAGCATCCAGGAGAAATAGGTCAAAAATTGTAATAGTGTATACAATAACACTGTATGTATACGCCCATACATATATCCCCAAGAAAAAGGGAACAGTGACTCCAACTTCCATAACACTACAAATTTTTTAAATTACAGCTCAACAATAACTGACTATATGCCTAAGACATACTTACGCCTCTGTATCCAAAAGAACAGGCTAAAAAAGATAGAACGAGGTTCTTAGTAGTAGTTATACAGATATTTTTGGATTTCAACAATTATGCTAAATAAAGGGGCTACTATCAACTACTGAAATATATGCTAATAAATGTTAATCACTTTCCCAGAATTCCTGATTTCCCCCACACCTGTTCCTCTTCCCAGCATCTTCTCCACCTCAGTACCTCACCATTCACACAATCGCTCAAGCCAAATGTATAGGAGATCCTAATTCCTCTTCTCATCCAATCCAATGGTTCTAAATTCTTCTGACTTTACTTCCAAACTTTATAACCAGATTCTCTCCGTCTTCACTATTACCACCCTAGTCCACCACCATCTCTTGCCTAATGGCTCTAAGTCTCCTAACTGGTCTTCCTGCTTCTATTCTTATCACCCTTAAAATCTATTTTCTTTGAAAAATGTAAACTGCATCATGCCACACCCTTGCTCAAAATCTAGGTGTAATTACACTGTCCCTAGAAAAGAAAATCCAACCTGTATACTCTGGCTTGAAGGCCCTCTGTGATCTGGCCCCTGCCTATCTTCTCCAACCCTGTCTCCTACAGAGTCTTGACCACTATGCTTCAATGTTAGGGTCTTTATTCTAGGTGTCCTCTCTCCCTGGCCTCCTCTTTTCCTGGAGCCCTGACACTCTGGAAAAAGGCATGACTGGCGTTTTTCTTTCGTGTCTCCATTTATATCACCTTTTCAGAGTCCTCTGACTAGCTAGTCTAGAAGAATACCCTATTTATTGTTTATTGTTTTTCTCCATTAAAATGTCAGCTCCATGTGAACAGGGCGCTTGTATGCCGGGTTTAACACTGTATCCCAGTACTAGAACAGTGCTTGATAAAAACCAGGTGCTCAATAAATATTTTTTCAATGAATGAATAAGCCAAGACCAATTCTTTCATCAATGGTCAGAGGGAACACAAATATGCATATTATATGGCAAAGCATGAAGTGGTCTTATGATCCCCAAAACACCTAAATCTCATTAAGCTTCTAGATCAGGGGTGGGGCAAACACTGGCCAAACACAGGAGGAAGCTAGTTTTTATCAATAAGATTTTTACTGGAACGCTGCCATGTCCATTCACTTACATATTGCCTATGGATGATTTTGTACTACAACAGCAGAGTTGACTAATTATAACAGAAACTGTCTGGCCCACACAAAAGAAGTTCGTTAACTTCTGTTCCAGATTCAATTACCGCTTTATAGGAAATACAGAGAACAAAAGAAAATGTTAAATTATACAATGGGAACTGTAATCAACAAAATCCCAATTAAGTATTCTAAACCTGTGCTAACGTGTGGCTTCGGAGACTTGAAATGTGGCTAGTATCACATGTTTAGATGATAAAATTTTCGAAATTTGGGGTTAAATAAGACATATTATCTTCATCTATTTCTTTTTACTTTTAAAAACATGGCTAGTAGAAAACTTAAAATTAATAGGTAGCTTACATTATATTTCTGTTGGACAGCACCATTTTAAACTACAGTGACTGGGTAATAAAAGTGCAAAGAAAAGTGAGGTTATAAACATTAAAGTCAAGATGTTACTCTTAAGAGAGTAGAAAGTGGGGAGTAGAGGAGGAAGGGAGTGGGTTTGGAAGGGAGCCCACAGAGGGTTTCTGAAGTAGTGGCTGTCTTCTTTCAGAGAGGACCGTTACAAGACAATACCATATAATAATTCATTAAGTTGAAGATTTACTTTGTGCTGTTTTCTGTATGTTATTTTAATACATTTAAAAAATTATTTTGAAGGTCAGATTTCCCACCTTCAGATTAAGAATCTGAAAATAAGACTCATCAATACTCATCAACTCATCATGATAGGATGCTCGTGATCCTACCTATTCACATGAAGTGATGCTAGGGCAGGGACCAGGATATCAAAAGCCCAAAAAGACTCTTCTTCTGGAGGCCAGGAACTCTAGGGACTAATCCTTCTAAGCACCACTTCAGCAAGGCAATACAGCCAAGTTGTAAAGGGCATGAATTCTAGAGCCAAAATGCCTAGATTCAAATCCCAACTCTACCACTGGTAACTATGCAACCTTGAGTCAGTTACTTAAACTTCCTGTGCCTCTGTTTCCTAATATGTCAAACTGACTATGTCATGGGGGCTGTTGTGAGGACTGAATTACTTAAAACATGTAACCACTTAGAACTGAGGCTAAAAAACACTAAGTACTTTATTTAGGTATCTGCTTCCTTTATTGTTATTTCTACACCAAAGAGATATAGATCCTTGAATTTAAAATTGCTATCATGTGAAGTAATACCAAACACTAGTACAAGAGAAGCAGAGAACTTTCCTAACACATTCTATGCTGAGTTTTTTTAAAGTCAAGACTTTCAGGAAACAGTCCTCCCCCATATTACAAATGCAGGCTTCAATTCCCAAGTATGTTACCCCTTGATACAGCTTTGGTCTTCCTTTCTAATTATGGCTCTCATTTCCTCTCTAACTCCCCCTTCTTTTAACACCTGCTAATATAAATAAGAAATCATGGGCTGATTGAGAAACATAAGAACACTGAGATGAGTCATATTATACTTTATCCAGGCCAGAATTAAGTATTAATTTTGCAAAAAAAGATTCTAACATGAGAACCAAAACTCCCCAAATAAATTCTTAAAATTCAGAGAGGAGTGTATCTGTATCCCATAAATACTAAGAGTTAATTTACCTGTTCATCTGAAGCTAGATTCGTGAACAATGGAACAATTTCACTTTTCACACTGTCTAATTCCAAAACTTTTGCAAATTCACCCAACTTGGAAGCAGCAGCACGTCGTACCATTGGTGTGTCATCTGAGCACAAAGAACGGAAGTGCCTGCAGCATAAAACAATGAAGGTATTTCCCATTATACACCACGCATTAACACAGAGACAGACAGTATAGAGGTTTTCATTTACAAACATCAGTGATTAGGCTTCTACTCATAAAAGTAACAAAAATAAAACAGTGGGATATTTAAATGGATGATGAAAATTACATCATCAATCCTATTATTCCAGTATCGGCCACTCGTTGGTAACTAGGTATATTGTGCAAATTGTCAGCTATGAGTCCCCAATAATCCCAAGTTACTCAAAAAAATACCATATCTTACTGTCTAATTTCTTCCTTGACAGCATTTGAAGCCCTGGGATAGCAAACGCTGAACAAACCACATGCAGATGTTCGAGAGGTGAACCAATCGCCACTGGCTAGGCGTTTCACCAGAGGTACAAAATGAACTTCCAGAGCAACAGGAGTATGCTCCTGGGAGATCTGTCTCAGGGACTCCACAGCCCTATCACGAACAACAGTCTCTTCCACAGTTGCCAGGCTTTCCAAAGGAGGCTGCAGAGATGAAAAAGGAAAACCAGAGAAAACGTATTGAATCACTTTAGATACAGATTATCACCTTTTAAAGTGACTAAAAGAAGGTGGTACATGTAACCAGAATGTTAGCTACGTCATACCAAATGGTTACTTTCAGTTCACACAGGGATAACATATGGTGCAGCCAACCTGAAGACACGACTTCTGTAGAAAAGCCAAGATCTCATGTCCCAGATGGCAATTCCCAGATGGTGTCTACAAATGACACAGTGAAAGAGACTTGACATAATATTAATATTATTGTGAGCTGAATCACTGGGTTTAAAAGATATGTAGCCAAATTCAGGCAGGATTGTGTATATTTCTTCAAGAGTAAGTACAAAAATATCAGGCACCACAATTACATGATGACAGCTTGTCAGGTCACTGAGCCCACAGCCTTCTGAGTATCTTTTACCATTCCCAGAGGTGCAAGCAACTTTTGTCCACTAGCTCCACTATTTAGCTGACCCACAAAAGGCTGAGTACAAAAATCACTTTATTCAGAACACATTCAGAAACTATGAGTTACAGAGCTGAGTTTCTGACAGAGCAATCAAGTACAGAGAAGGTAGGAGACCTTGCTTGAAACATTAGAAATAGAAGAGACCAAAGGGGTTTACTGACATGGTCCAGTAAAAAGTGAAAATAGGCTGGCTCTCCTCTGCCTTACTGAGTGTGCATGTGGTCCTCACAGATTCCGCACACGCCATGAGTTGGAGATTTTAAAGCATAGAACATGTAGAATTGACCACTAGCGTGAAATAGAAGGATAATGAGTTAAAGGATAGAGGTTTGTCTACCTAATAATACATTTTGAAAGTTGTCTGACACAGGTAGACCATACTCAGCTTTCCAGGAGAGTAATTCAGAAGACCACTGAAAAGATACTATTTCTTACTTGCCAAAGTCTTTCCCGAACCGTCCTCTGCCTACTGTGACCTCCTCTCATACAGTACCACTGGATAACCTGTCACTACTGTAGGATAAGGCCAAGCTCAAGAATTCCTTATGAGTGGCCTCTTGATTTGGACTCTACCTACTTCTCCAATGCCCTTTTCCTGATGGTCCTTAAAGATCACTCTGCCTACTCCAGTCCCAACACTTCACACTCCAGCAGTCTTAGACCCAACCCGTCTCATGCTTCCAAGCCTCTGAAACTCATTTTTTCAATAATGATTATTGTTGTATTCTAGCACAGAAGAAGCAAAGCAAAGTGTCTTGCTCCAGTGGCATTTACACTCCAATAGAGGAAGACATCAATCAATCAAGAAAATAAGTAGATGGTGATGAGTACTCATAGAGAAATAGGATGATGTGGTAATTGGTGACTGGGAGGTTATTCCAAGGTGGGTGGTCAGGGAAGATCTCTCTGAGGAGATATGCTGAAGTTAATGCCCCTGAATGACAAGGAGTCAGCCACAGGAAGCTGAAGAGAGGATTTCATTAGAGGGGAGGCCTAGTACAAAGATTTTAAGGGAATAATGGGCTTGGTTAATTCAAAGAATAAAAAGAAGACCAATGTGAACAGAATGAGGTTATCAAAAGGGAGCTCCATACATGGTAAGTCTACAGAGGCAGGTCAAGAATATCTTGTAAGACAAGGTACAGAGTCTGAATTTTCTTTTTCTTTTTTTTTTTTGAGTCAGGTCTCACTCTGTGGCTCAGGCTAGAGTGCAGTGGCACGATCACAGCTCACCGCAAATTCAACTTCCTGGACTCAGGTGATCCTTCCATTTCAGCCTTCTGAGTAGGTGGGACTACAGGTGTGTGCCGCCATGCCAGGTTAATTTTTTCTATTTTTTGTAGAGATAAGGTCTCACTGTGCTGCCTAGGCTGGTCTCGAATTCCTGGGCTCAAGCAATCCTCCTGCCTCCCAAAGTGCTGGCATTACAGGCATGAGCCACCATGCCTGACCTTACAGAGTCCAGATTTTCTAAGAGCCATGATAGGGAATGATATGATCCATCTAGGGGTTAGGTAGTAGGAGGGAAGAATGGAAGGCAACGAGTCAGGAAGCTACTGTAATAATCTAGATGGAAAACAGTGGTGGTCTGGATTAGGGTAGAAGGAAGGATGGTGGCAAGTGGATTAACTTGGAATATACGTAGACTCTAAAGGAGTTACTAATGGATTAGATGTGGGGAACAAAGGAAAGAGGATTCAAGAATATCTTCTAAGTTGGATGTGGTAGTTCATGCCTGTAATCCCAGCCTCTGGGAAGCCAAGGCAAGAGGATTGGGCAGCCTGGACCACATGACAAGACCTCATCTCTACAGTAAAATAAAAAAACTAACCAGGCATGGTGGTGCATGCCTGCTGTCCCTGCTACACGGGAGGCTGAGGCAGAAAGATCATCTGAGCCCAGCAAGTCGAAGCTGCAGTAGCCATTATCGTGCCACTACAGTCCAGCCTGGGTGACAGAGTGAGACTCCGACTCAAAAAAAAAAGAATGTCTTCTAGGTTTTGGCTTGTGCAACTGAGTAGATAGTGAAACCATTTACAGAAATAGAACAATTAAATAAAAAGCACATTTTGGGGAGAAAATTAAGGTTTGTTTTAGGTATGTTAGATTTAAAATACTTGTTTGAGCCGGGCTCGGTGGCTCAGCCTGTAATCCCGCGCCTTTGGGAGGCTGAGGTGAGTGGATTGCCTGAGCCCGTGGGTTCGAGACCTGCCTGGGCAACTTGGCGAGACCTCATCTCTACAATAAATCAAAAGTTAGCCAGGCGTGGTAGCGCACGCCTATAGTTCCAGCTACTTGAAAGGCTGAGGCAGAAGGATCGCCAGATCCCAGCAGGTCGAGGCTGCGGTGGCCGGGAGCGGCCACTCCACTTCAGTCTGGGCGGCAGAGTGAGACTCCAACTCAAAAAAATAAAAAAAAAAAAACTTGTTTGTCATTCAAGTAGAAAAATCATAGGCCCACACACACAGATGGAGATAAATACATATATATGTATAAATCTATCTGCATCTCCAGTTTCATGGAAAAGTCAGATTTCTTGTCATAGAAATCACAAGAATCAGCATCATATAGACAGTATTTAAGCCCTGAAGCATAAATCCCTACCTTGACCAACTGTTGAATTCCTGGTTGTCCTTTCAAACTTAGTTTAGACACATGTCCTAAGTTACTCCCTTTCTCCTCTCTGTAACTTGGGTACTTCATAGGTGCCGGTACCTTTCTATTTAAGACTGCACAATAATTTGCTGACACATAAAGACAGAGACCTTCTAATTCCATTCACACTGCTTTTCTTTTTCTTTCTCTTTCTTTCTTTTTTGAGATGTGGCCTCGTTATGTTGCCCAGGCTACATTCAAACTCCTGGGCTCAAGTAATCTTCCTGCCTCAGCCTCCCATGTAGCTGGGACCAGGCTATGCCACCAAGTCTGGTTCACACTGTTCTTGTTTTAACATGAACACTGTAACTTACAATGTGCCTGATATAGTAGACTCTCTAAAACCAAACCAGATGGAACTGAACTCATCAAACTCACAAAGTCAGAAGTAAAAGTTATACTAACAATTTTAAAAAACTGCTAGTTGAGAATTAGGACTTACAATTCTGAGAGGGAGGAGGGGAAGGCATAAAAACATCAAATCTGCCGGGCTCAGTGGCTCAGCCTGTAATCCCGCGCCTTTGGGAGGCTGAGGTGAG
>NW_007233357.1:86754-87932 GCF_000164805.1 Carlito syrichta | reverse complement strand
CCAGTCTGGGCGACAGAGTGAGACTCCAACTCAAAAAAAAAAAACAAAAAAACAAAAAAACAAAACAAAACAAAAAAACATCAAATCTTTTTTCTCCCCACCTCTAAGTTAATAAAGTCTACAAAGGCAGAAAAAGAGAAAGTGCTTTTATTCATAGAAAAAAATAAGAAGGGTTGAGTCCAAAGTGTCTACGTTATTTGTTCTCTCAATGGCTAACATTATGATTATCTACACAAAAAGTGCAGAGGGGGCCTATCACCAAACAACGTATCATTTATACTGCAAAAGTTCTAGAAGGGTGGGCAGCATATGCATACTCACCAGCAGACAGTGGGCAAAGTCAGGACCTCCCACCAGGCCTGTGAAATTTCCCAGCTGTTCAGCAAGGGCTAAAAGTACTTCATCTTCATCATAAATGGTATCTGGAAATGACAACCGGGTACTCATCAACAAGGACAGCTGGCCCACAGCTGGACATTCATGCAAAACTAGGGACAGACTCCATAGGTGGTCAGTAGGATGGCCCAGTCAGAATCCTAACAGCATTTTCTTTCTTCTCAATCAGTCGTCTTCCTGAAAACTCATATTCCCATATCAGTTACTTTCCCATTAGGGAAATAGTTAGTGCTGGGATATATCTGGTCACAACCTTACAACATGCTTTGTTCTATTTCTTTTGCACAGAAAGCACAAGGCTCAGTTTAGTACTTAATGAGACTATTGGTGACAAACTCTATAAAACAGCCAAAGTTTTGAAAGCTACAAGAAAATAGAATGTCTGTACCTTTTTTTTTTTGAGTCAGAATCTTACTTTATCGCCCAGGATGGAGTGCAGTGGCATGATCACGGTCACCACAACCTCAAGCCGCTGGGCTCAGGTAATCCTTCTGCCTCAGCCTCTCAAGTACCTGGAACTACAGGTGTGTGCCACCACATCTGGCTAAATTTTTTATTTTCTGTAGAGACGAGGTCTAGCCAAGTTGCCCAGGCTAGTCTCAAACCCCCAAGTTCAGGCAATCCTCTCACCTCCACTTCCCAAAGTGCTGGGATTACAGGTGTGAGCCACCCACCCGGCTCTATGCCTTTCTTTCTTTTTCTTTTTTTTTTATTTTTGAGTTGGAGTCTCACTCTGTCGCCCAGACTGGAGTGCAGTGGCCGCTCCCGGCCACCGCAGCCTC
>NW_007233357.1:53773-86616 GCF_000164805.1 Carlito syrichta | reverse complement strand
GAACCCGCGGGCTCAAGCAATCCACTCACCTCAGCCTCCCAAAGGATTACAGGCTGAGCCACCGAACCCAGCTTCTCTATGCCTTTCTTGAAACAACGATTCACATACCTGTAAGGAACGGCAGCAGTTCGGTTCGTGTCCTTTCTACTCCAAGTGCTAGAGCAATTGTCGATAACTTCTTAATACTGTTGAGACGGAGCTTTAAAAAAGGAAGAACAATAAAGCAAATAAATGGTTGCAATTAGACCCAATGATAAAAGGTGCAAACAGGTGAGATAATGACACGCAGGTAAGAATGAGGATAACCTTTCGTTTCGATTTTATTCATAAGGATCCTCACGAGGACCTCAGGAGCGGTGTAACTCGGCCTGGTTAGCCAGAGGAGAAACACTCAGAAGGGCCCAAAAGAGAAATGAATGAAAGAGGACGCAACCCCCATGAAGTAAGATAACTCTACAAAGGGAAAACTTGGGCAGTGGTGAAGCAGGTGAAACGGCTGGATACAACACCCGCCCCTTCAAAGAAAAGTTTCATCAGAGCTGACGCACCGACTCATTTAGGTGAATCGGCCACCCCATTCTCTCTCCACCCAACAAGCCCAGCCAGTTTCCACGCCGAGGTGACCGCGTTCGGCTGCACTTCAAAGTACCTCTCGGCATCCTGCGCCCCGCGGCCCGCTCCAGCCCCCCGCGGCCCAGCACCGCGCTCCCCGCGTGGCTCGTCCACAAGGACGGCCGGGCCGGCCCAGGGCAGGGCGCGGCGTGGCCCCCGACCGGCCGGGAAGCCGGTTCTCCGACAACCGCCCCGGACGGGTCGGGCTCCAGGCGGACGCCTCAGGAGGTCGGAAGCAGAGGTACCGGAGAGGTCCCGGGGAGGCTCGAGACCCGCCACCACAGCCCCTCGCGGGCCTTTCCTCACCTCCCCCTCAAGGTTCTGCTACAAGCCGGCTCGTTCAATCCCCCCCCCCCCCGCCGCGACGCCAGTCCCCTCCTTCCCTACCACGCGCCTCGCCCGGCCCGCCTCGGGTCCCCGGCCTCAGTCCAGTACCTGCACGTCCTCGTTGCGGAGCTCGTCGATTAAAACCGCGATCGGGTAGAGCGAATCGTCTCCATCTCCGCCCGCAGCCCCCAGGCCGGTCCCGGGTGCCGCCGCACCCGCCATGTTCTTTCTCCTCCTGCCGGTCGCGGCCGCCGGCTCTGCGCCCAGGCCCCGCCCCGCGCCCAGGCCCCGCCCCGCGCCCAGGCCCCGCCCCGCGCCTTGGGAGGCGGGGCTAAGGCCCGCGCGCGGGCTGATCCGGGCTGCGGGAGCTGACCGTCTGCCCGGCTGAGGGAGTCTCCCCTCCGACCCCCATCGGGGGAGTTGCAGGTCTGAGCTCCCGAAGAAGGATGGGCTGAGGAAGCGAATGGAACCCCCGCGTCCTTTCCCCAGCCGAAAGAAACAGGGGCAGGGATTCATCCTGCTCGTGTGGTCTGAAAGGGTCAGGGACCTACCTGGGTGATCCGTGCTGTGCCCTCTTAGGACTCGAGCTGGCCAAAGAAGGTGCCCGAGGCCAGGAGGAAAAGGGCTTTGGCCCCTCCCCTGACCTCCTCTGGCCCTGAGCCACTGGGTCTCCCTCCATCCCTGGTTTCTCCGCTCAGCCTCAAGCTTCCAGAGAACCCCTCCACCTCTTCCTTCGGCCTGTTCTCCAGAATCGCATCTGGCTCCTGCTCCGTAAGACAAATAACGCGGGCGGTGAGAGAAAATGAACAGTGCTGTCCAAACTCCCCAGTCAATATTTTTTCCACGCAAGCTGTTAAAAACATGCTGCTCTCTTGTTTTTGTGTTTCTTTTCAATTTGGTACTGGAATGATGCCTTCTGTTGTATTTTCTTCCTCCCATTTTTTAGCTCTTTAGCATGCTAGAAGTACAACAATGAAGCAAAACTAGGACAAGCTTTAATCCTTCCAAATTGGGTGGAGTGGCTACTTAGCTTATACAAGAGAGCCTTAACTAGCCTTCCTAGACCTCCAAGAGTCCTCAAAGGCAGCAATGGGAGGAGGCAGAGGTCTCAGAGTTATTTCTTACAAAACTAAATGAAAAGTTTTCACTTACTCTTGTTAGGGTAGCACAAGAATAACTGGAATGTCCTTTTTGTTTGTTTTGGACTGGAATTTCAGTGATAGCTACATTACGATGATCACAAGCTCTGAATTGGTAATTCTATGTGTCTGATTAGCAAAAAATTTAAAATTATTAATAAACGCAATTTAGAGCCGGGCACAGTGGCTTACACCTGTAATCCCAGCACTTTGGGAGGCAGAGGTGAGAGGATTGCCTGAGCCCAGGGGTTTGAGACCAGCCTGGGCAACTTGGTGAGACCTGGTTTCTACAATTAAAAAAAAAACAATTTGCTGGGCGTGATGGCACTCGCCTGTAATGCCAGCTACTTGGAAGACTGAGGCAGAAGGATCGTCTGAGCCCAGCAGGTCGAGGCTGCGGTGGCCGTGAGCATACCACTGCACTCCAGCCTGGGTGATAGTGAGACACTGCCTCAAAAATAAATAAATAAATAAATGAAATGCAATTTAGGAGGCAAACTTTTTTAAAAACATGGGGTTCTTGTAAGTTAGCACAGTAGATGGAGCCTTTGGTAGCAATGCAAGTTTGGGAACCAACAGACCTGAAGTTTTTCTCAAATTAGGTCTGTGGACGTATCCTCTAGGGTTTTTATTTTATTTCCATTTTGATAACTTTTAGATTTGCATAAGCATATCCTGAATTATTTGGATGACTTTATAACTCAATATTGCCACACAATTTCAGCATTTACATTTGCATGTGCGTTTCAATGTTGCTTTTATTGTTACAGGACAATGAGAAAAGAACAGAGGTGGGTTTTTTTTTTTTTTGAGTTGGAGTCTCACTCCGTCGCCTAGGCTGGAGTGCAGTGGCATGCACACAGCCACCCCAGCATCGACCTGCTGGGCTCTGGCGAGCCTTCCACCTCAGCCTTCCAAGAACTACAGGCAGGTGCTACCACACCTGACTATTTTTTTTTTTTTTTTTGTATAGACGAGGTCTCACCATGTTTCCAGGCTGGTCTTGAGCCCGCGGACTTAGGTAATTCTCTCACCTCGGCCTCCCAAAGAGCTGGGATTACAGGCTTGATCCACCACGCCTGGCCCAGAGGTGGTTTTAAAATGAAAATGACATTTTCATGTGCAAAACGAAAACCAGATAACATCATGAGGCTGCACTGTCTCAGTAATTCTAACAGGAAAGTGGTGAGACAATAAAGATATCGTAGGTCACCTGGTGGCATAAGCATGTTGTAATACATAGTCACAATACAAGGGGACGACTTAGTGTTAGCAAAATCACTGTCATATTAAATTACTGTAATATTATTATTTGAATAGTACTCATTTAGTGGTTTCATTTGTATTTAATTTGTAAATTTGTTTTTCTTTAGCTGTATAAGAACTATAAATAAAAGCACATTGTATTCCTAGTTTATATTTGGAATGGAATTGACTATACAATAGAAAATAAATATATATATAAATGATTATACTGTTAAAAAAGACTTAACGGGTCATGGTGGCATGTGCCTATACTCCTGGCTATTCAGAAGACTTAGGCAATAAGATTGCTTGAGCCCAGAAATTTAAGACCATCACAACACAGCAAGACCCTCATCTCTAAAATTAATCATAATTTATGTTAAATGAGAGTTTTCAGAATTTTTTTTCTTTAAAAATAGGTCCAGGCCGGGTGCAGTGGCTCAAACCTTTAATCCCAGCACTTTGGGAGGCCGAGGCAAGAGGATTGCCTAAGCCCAAGGGTTTGAGATCAGTCTGGGAAACATGGCATGACCTCGTCTCTAGAATAAATAAAGAAATTAGCCAGGCGTGGTAGTGCATGCCTGTAGTTCCAGCTACTTGGAAGGCTCAGACGAAAGGATTGCCTGAGCCTAGCAGGTCGAGGCTGCGGTGGCCATGAGCATGCCACTGCACTCCAGCCTGGCCGACAGCATGAGACTCCAACCCAAAAAAAAAAAAATATTTTTTAAAGGATCCATATACTACTCAAGTTTGAGAGACAGAGGGCTAAGAGGTTTTTAAATTTAGAACTTTGCCAGTTAAAAGATGAGAGGGGGTTCCTACTGCCATGGAGAGTAGAAATCCATTCCCTTAGACTTTAAATAAAAAGTCTTCAGAAATTATAAACACAGAGAGCAGTCACTTCCACACATATTATCATCTAGATATTAGTTTAAGCTTAGAAGAGCCTCATACTAACCAAAACTGGCACTGATGCTAAACTATTTTGTTTAAAACTCAAATATGCTTTCGTTACCTAAGCACAATGAATTGGCGATCTAAGAAATAACTATTATTAAAGATGAAATCACAAGCTGAGCAAATGGGGCCCAGAAAATTGCCTGGTTGAGAGGCATCAATTCTGGACTTCAGTTCCCATCTCTGTTCTGAGTCATCATGACCTTCCTCTCCCTATGCCTCAATCCCACCTTCCACCCCCTCATCCCCAATAAAATGGAGCTAACCACCTCTTGTTTCCACTCTAGTTACTGTGTTGCTGTGAGAATGAAACAGGTAATAAACATGGAGATGCTAATAAATCCTTCAATAAAGTGATTAAAACGACTGCAGCAGAAAGAGGCTATTTCCAAAACTGGGCCAAATTCTAAGGCTGACCATCTGAATGTCCTAAGATGCTGGTTAAAAATGCAGATTCCTGGCCCCCACCCCTGTGAAAGGAATCAGAGTCCCTAAGAATAGAGCCAGATATCTTATGGTGTCTACCCGCTGATTCAAATGTGCATTGATGTTCGAAAGTCATTGATTTTAAAGATTCATCTGGAAAAATAATTTCCATACAATAGGCATCTACTCAGGTAGAGTCTGAAAAGTCTTTGAACTTTGAGCAAATGACAGCTGTAACTGCTCACCAATAAGCGAATCTGTATCTGTGGTTTTTGCCAGAATGAAAAAGATGATCCCTCTTTTGCTGGAGTCCTGGAAGTTAGCCAAGTACTCCCCATAAGGCACTGTGACACTGGGCTATTTCCACATCCTCCTCTCCTCTCCATTGCTTCCTCAGGTCTCTCCACTTCCCACACACTCCACAAGAGACTAATAGCCAGGGAATGCCAGAGGCAATAGCTGAGATGAGGTTGAGGATTTAAGACAGCCGTCAGGAAACCATGTGGCATTCCCAGCACAAAAGCAGGAGTTCTGACACCCACATATAGTTCAGTGTGAATCAAGTGAAGCCTGGATTTGACTTGCCCACATCCTGGAAAACTAAGCATCAAGAATATGGGAAACACAGGTAGATGGGACCAACGGCCATCAACCCTTGTGCTTGCAACAGCTCTCAAAGTCACATCAGAAAAGGACCAGTCATGAGAAGTCTGAATGACATCATTACCATCCTCCCTGGCCCCATGCCTCGCGTTGACTAAGCTTGCCTCTCCCTCACAGCCATAGAGCTTTACAAACAGGCACTCACCCAAATGCTGACTTGTTCCAGAGTCACCCCACTGCTAGAGAAGGCCAAATGCAGGAATCCTGTGGGTGGCTCTCTCAGGGCAGACCCAGACTGTTGTCCCACTGAAAAGGCCATCAAGAGGGTGGTGGATGGCCCAGGGGAAAACGATCTTCATTTAACAAGATGATCCGGGAAAACTGATTCCCGGGTCTGTACTTAATTCATTGCAAAGTAATAATTATCACCATAACATTAAGAATATCTTAAACTTATATTTATACAAAGAATGTCATCATTCTGAGAGCTCAAATATTTTCCCCTCAATTTCACCACAGTATTTCTACCTTCCTTCCCTTCTCTGTTTTCCTTGTGGCACATTTTTAATCCCATTTTTTAAAAATTAGAATTTCACTGTCACCCAGGCTGGAGTGCAGTGGCACGCTCGCGGCCACTGCAGCCGTCGGTGACCTGAAGTCACACAATAAATCAGAAGCTGTGTAATTCATAGCCAGGGATTATCACTACTCCCTGCTTTGTCCCCAACCTCCATTCCACAGCTTATCACTATGTATAAAAAAAAGATATTGATTTCCAAAGCAAAATTTTGCTTGAATTCTTGGGAAGAGGAAATCAAAGTACTAGGGCACTCAGTTCTGGTTCAGGACAGTACATAACAATGGTTAAGAAAGTATACTTTGAAGTCCGAAAGATGTAGATTGAAATTCTACCTCTACGGATTACTGGCTGTGTAACTTTGAGCAAATAACTTTATCCTCTCTCAATCTTGGTTTCTACCTCTCTAAGGTGGGGTTGTCAAGCTTGCCTCATGTGGTTGTTTAAAAGATTAAATAATTTATATAAGTGCTTAGTGCCTGGCAAGAGAAAGCCCTCAAATATTAGCCATTAATAGTTCTTATCTACTGAGGAAGTAGGGACAAGTAAGGGAACATTCCAATCAATTGAGCTTTGGCCACAGAGAGGACAAGCATAAAAGAATGGAAGTACATGATTTAGACTCAGAAGCCCTGACTCTGGAAGATATTTTCCATTGGTAAAATAGGGGTCTCTCAGCGTTGTTGTGAGGAGTAAGATCCTTAATGTAAAGTGCTTGTTAATGTTACTTATTACTAAGGGCTCATTGAATCTGGTGCCCATGCCAACCACAAAAAGGGACTTATGCTTAAGGTGTGTAGGCTCCCTATTCCTCAAGAATAGTCAGAATTAGTATGTCCTGTAGCCACAAGGGTAGATTTAAGCTGTGACAAACCTGAAGATAAAGCAGACATGGTGAACTTTCTCAAAAGACATAGGCCTTTTGAGTCCTGTTATGGCCTTTAAAGTTCTCAGGACAGAATCCTTGGTTATCTTGCCAGATGCTATACACTGCTCAATAAAAAACCCTTTGTGACAGTGGTAAGTAAAAAAGCCAAGGTCGCAAGTGTAATGTAAGCTGAAAATGTTCAGAAATAATAGATCACTCTAAATGACTAATAGTAAAATTATCTTAAAATTTTTCTAAAAAGCAAGGGCCACAACAGCATACAAAGTATCCTACCATTTGTGTAAAATAGAATGCACACACATGTGTTTGTTTATGTATTGTATTAAAACATTTTTAGGAGTCCGGGCCCAGTGGCTCACGCCTATAATCCCAGCACTTTGGGAGGCAGAGGCAAGAGGAATGCCTGAGCCCAAGGGTTCAAGACCAGCCTGGGCAACATGGCGAGACCTCATCTCTACAATAAAATTTAAAAATTAGCCTGACGTGGTGGCATGTACCTACAGTCCCAGCTATACTTGGGAGGCTGAGGTGGAAGGATCACCTGAGCCCAGCAGGTCGAGGCTGTGGTGGCCATGATTAAATCACTGCACTTCAGCTTGGGTGACAGTGAGACTCTGACTCAAAAAAAAAAATTATCTAGAAGGACACACACCACTAATAACATTGGCTGATTATGGCAAGTACCTGGGTACTAGGAGAACAAAGATGGAAGATTTTTCAATGTACATTACATCCATTTATACTTTTGTTTTTAAGTAAAACTCCAGATTTTACTCAGATTTCACCCATTTTTCCACTCATGATGTTTATCTGTGGCAGTTCCCACTCCAAGATGCCACACTGCATTTAGGCTTGTAATAAATGCTGAACCACGAAGAAAAAAACCTCCTGAAAAAAACCAACCTTTTGGCTCTTGGTTGACAACACCACAGTCTGTACTCCCCTGCCCCTAACTGGTCTTTCCTGTGGCATCCACAGATGTGTTTAATGACCTCCCCCTGCCCAACAATTCCCTGTCCAGCCCTGCTATGTCCACAGGGTAGAGTCCAGATTTCCTTCCTCTCTCTTATTTTTGTAAGCCTCTCATCACTACGTCTCATACTAGAAGCATCAACACAAGTGGTATCTTTCAACAGCTGGGTATACTGTTTCCAGGATACAGGACAGGGGTTTGATTTAGCAAATGCAGGGCTTACTGAAAATATTACTGCTGCCCTGAAAGCTTTTGCCTGTGGAGTCCCCTGAAGATGGTATTCTTTTCCACTTCCCTTTCTGATCTGCCAGGTAGAACAGTTAGGAGAAAAGTCACAGGAGTAAGGAAGAACCTGTGCCAAAATCCCCTGGACACGCCATTCACATCTCGGCAGAAATCCAACTGGGACTGTAATCAGAAACCGGAATTTCCACTAATTTCTAGGACTTCAGGAAATCAGCTCCCTCTCTGATCCAGATGTGTGATTAAAATTAGCTGGAGGCCTACAGTGTTCCAGAAAAGCCCCTAGAAAGACGGAATGTACTATCTGCACACTCTGTCCTACTAGGACAACCTCCAGGCTGTGGTTACTGGAAGTAGATTAAGGCGATGTAATAAAGGGGGGGAAGCAAATACATGCTTAATAAGTGTCAGCTGTTATTCATATCCCAGCTACTCAGGAGGCTGAGGAGGGAGGTTCTCTTGAGCACATAGGAAACCAGCCTGGGCAACATAGTGAGGCTCCTGCCCCCTCCCACCTCCCCAAAAAGATAAATCCTTTTTTTTCAGTCGGAGTCTCACTCTATCACCCAGACAGGAGTGCAATGGCACACTCACAGCCGCCCCCAGCATCGGTCTGCTGGGCTCCGGGGATTCTTCCGCCTCAGCCTTGCAAGTAGCCGGAACTACTGGCACGGGCTACCACGAACAGCCACAGAGCTTGGCCTACTGTTTTTTTGTTTTGTTTTGTTTTTTTTAAGTGAAACAACTTTGACTAGATCCTGTTCTCATCTCTGCCCATGGAATCCTGCATTTCCCAATGTAACATCCAGAAAAGCAGGTCAAAGACTGAATTTCAAAGAGATCATGAATTAGGGAGCATAAGGTCATGGTTAAAAGAGAGGCTCTGCAGTTAGACTGCTTGGGCTTGAATCCCAGGTCTACAACCTCCTACCTAGGTGATCTTGGGCAACACACTTAAAACTGTTTCAAGCCTCAGTTTTTCCATCTGTAAATAGAGATTAAGAATAGCTATCAACTTCATTATGTTGTTGTGAGGTCTATATGAGAAAAAAGCAATTTAACACATTCCTGATATACAGTAAATGCTTAGTAAGTGTTAGCTGTGAACCATATTACTCCTCTACAGAGCAAATATGACAATCTAGAGGGTATATAAAAAACCCAAAACCAAACTCTCCTGAACCCAAAGCCCACACAGTACCCATATGTTTCTAAGTTGGAGCTCTAAGTAGGTTCACACATAAAAGAAGGGAATTCCCTTCTGTATCTGGCAGAGCTGACCTTGTCTGTTCCTCAAGGCTCATATCTGCCTTGGTGGCTACTCTACACTTTTCAAATGCAAATTTGATTGCCTTCTGCAAATGTTTGATTTTACATGGCCTAGGCATGGCAAGCAAAGGTATTCTAAGGCCTTTTACTTTACAGGGATCAGGTCCTGCTAAATGCCATTACCTTCCCCTGAGCTACTGCACTGCAGATAATGTGTTGGCATCTCAAGGAGATTTGCACATACCTTGGGTTGCCTCTGACAGTATCAGAAGTCAGCAGAGGTAAAGTTAGGATGGTGTGATGCAGTTTGCTCTTATTTGGAACCCTGAAGATGGGCAAATGGTTGGTAATTGCCCCACCTCTCAACCAAACATATGTCTTTTATTACCTTCAAATACATTCCAGGTCAAGCAAACAAAATTGAAATCAACTGAGAAGAGCGGACTTGTGAATCCTCTACCAATCAGGTACTCACTGTTGTGATGAACAATTCATCCCTGAGAAAGTTATGGACATAGTTTTCTCCAGTAACATTTTCCAATTATAGCAATATAAGAATGAAACGTAGGAATACAGATTCTAAAGAAACGCAACTAAGATAGTTGAGCTGGAGTCTCACTGTCACCCAGGCTGAAGTGCAGTGGCACGCTCATGGCCACCACAGCCACCTGGGCTTAGGCGATCCTTCAACCTCAGCCTTCCAAGTAGCTGGAACTACAAGCGTGTGCCACTACACCCGGCTAATCTTTGATTTATTGTAGAGACTAGGTCTTGCCAAAGTGTCCAGGCTGGTCTCAAATCTCTGGGCTCAGGCAATCCTCTCACCTCTGCCTCCCAAAGTGCTGGGATTACAGGTGTGGCCACTGTGCCCAGCACTAGATATTTCAATTTACACCGGAATTACTTCCAGAACACAACAAATACTGAAATGAACTAAGTTGCTGGAGGGAAGGGAACTCTGAAATTTCTAGTGAGAATAGGCTGCCCTCTGCTGGACATTAAGGATGCCTTCTAATGACATGGTAAACAAGCTTGCCTTAAATTGCCAAGGTCAGTGATACTTGGGAGTAAAACAAAAAAAACCAAAAATATATGCCACCAGGTTTAAACTTTGGTGCTGTTTTCCAGAATATCTCCAGTAGACACAGACAGTGAGGATAAAAATATTGAAAAGCACCCAAGCAAGGGCTGAGTTTTTTTTAACCCATAAGATTCTTTTATAAATGAAGCATTGAAACACCAGCCTCCTTCTCTACATATCTCCACAAATATTTCACTGACAACGAAAAAATATTAGCATATTACAGAAAACACCAAGAAGGTTTAGAGACGTAATGTTAACAGGGAGAAAGAAAGAGGCGGATGACATATGCAGTGTCTTCTTATTGGTTGAATGAACACATTTCCGGTCATTTCTCTCAAAATGAGACTAATCTTTGCTCTCATGTCTGGGGGGGATGGCAGTAGCTCCCGAAAAGCATTCTCTGCAGAAGACCAGAGGCAGAGTAACACAGGTAAAGTGGGAGCTTCCCTGTGATCACCTCAGAGTTAAACATACTAAAAAAATGGTACAAAGCAGGCTCCCCCAGTGTGTCCTGACCATGAGGGCTTCATGCCCATACACATTTCCCCTCCATTATCCTATGCAAGACAGTCACAGTCCTTACCTAAGTAGGCCAAACAGTACCAAGCAATGAGGCTGACTTTGAAGGTCAGGCAGTCTTCCTGAAGATTGAATCTTGGCTGAGTTCGGTGGCTCAGCCTGTAATCCCAGCACTTTGGGAGGCCGAGGTGAGTGGATTGCCTGAGCCCAGGGGTTTGAGACTAGCCAGGGCAACTTGGCGAGACCTCGTCTCTACAAGAAATCAAAAATTAGCCGTTCGTGGTAGCCCGTGCCAGTGGTTCTGGCTACTTGGAAGGCTGAGGCAGAAGGATCGCCGGAGCCCAACAGGTCGATGCTGGGGTGGCTGTGAGCATGCCACTGCACTCCAGTCTGGGCAAGGGAGAGAGACTCCAACTCAAAAAAAAAAAAAAAAAGATTGGATCTGCCCATTCAAGCTCTCTCCTACAAGCTAATGTGTAGATCAATAAAATGGCACCGAATAGGTCTGAGATTGCCAAAATTATAGCCATTCATTATTTTTTTTTCCAGTTGTGTTATCATTCAACAGACCGAGATGAGTGGATCAATGGGAACAGAACCACAGTAAATTATTAACATCCATTAGCATACTTCGGGACCATATTAGTTGTTTTCCAGAAAGCAGGACCCAGAGAGAATGGGAGATAGGACAGGCAAGGTTTGCTAGGTTGGAGTAGGCAAAGGGACCTTTGGCGGGAAAAAGCCTAGGGAACCAGAGGTCAAAACTTTGGACACCAAACATTTTGTCTGCTTAATGATCTCTTATCTTTGGTGTGACTGCTTGCCTCTCAATTTCCATCAAGAGTAATGGTGTTCAACTCTAGCCATGTATTAGATAAATCACCTAAGAGTTTTTTAAAGATAATGAGCCAGCCGCAGTGGCTCACGCCTGTAATCCCAACACTTTGGGAGGCTGAGGCAGGAGGATTGCTTAAACTCAGGAGTTTAAGACCTGCCTGGGCAACATAGCGAGACTTCATCTCTACAAAAAATTATTTTATTTTATTTTTTTGAGTTGGAGTCTCACTCTGTCGCCCAGACTGGAGTGCAGTGGCTGCTCCCGGCCACCGCAGCCTCAACCTGCTGGGCTCCGGCGATCCTTCCGCCTCAGCCTTCCAAGTCGCTGGAACTACAGGTGCGCACTACCACGCCTGCCTAATTTTTTTTTTTTTTTATTGTAGAGATGAGGTCTCACCAAGTTGCCCAGGCGGGTCTCGAACCTGCAGGCTCAGGCAATCCACTCACCTCGGCCTCCCAAAGCGCGGGATTACAGGCTGAGCAACCGAGCCCAGCCTACAAAAAATAATTTTTAAAAAATTAGTCAGACATGGTAACACGCATCTGTAGTCCCAGCTACTCAGGAGGCTGAGGCAGAAGGATTGCCTGAGCCCAGGAGACTGAGCCTGTGGTGAGTATTGAACATGCCACTGCACTCTAGCCTAAGCAACAGAGTAAGACCCCAACTCAAATAAAAGTGGTGAACGACAGTAGCAACTTTTTAAAAGGTCCCCAGGTGAGTTTGAGAATTGCTGTTTTATGGGTCACAACTTCTTTAGTATTGAGTACAAGGCTGCCAAAGCAGCTAACAAACAACCCAAAAAGCACACACCCTTTCCCATTCGGCAACTTGGGATTGACGAGTTAAGATGATCAAAGGCCAAGGGTGCCAGTTGCCAAATACTGTTTCTGCAGGCAAATGAAGGTCAAAGAGAGCTCTCGTAGTGTCTGGAAACCATGGTTGTAGGTCTGCGAAAAACGCTTGTCAGAAGTTTGTTGCAAATCACACAATCATTTGGCCATTAGGACAATAAGAAGTCACTTGGTTTGTGTACTTTAATCTCCAGGCATGTAATGACAAAACAAGCCCAGAAACAAGAGGTAAAACCAAAACAACAAACACAAAGCCCTACAACCTTGAAGTATTTTATGAAGATACCTGAAGATTCACTTTTTTAAAAGTTCATACACAAGCAACATTCATTTTAAACCCAAGTTAATTTAAACAGACTATTTGTTCTATGAAGCCACAAGAAATTCCCAATCTGTCCTTGTCACTAAAATCCCATAATCTCACATCCCTAATCTAAATTTCTCTCACTTCATTTCTCAAATGCGTTGGTTATCACTTGTCTAAATGTCAAGTCTATGCTGAACTCCACAGCTGAAGAGAGCCAAAACAGCTTTCAGTCTTAAAATATCACTTGCTACTTAATATTATTCAATCTGAATATATCCTTACAAAGTCATCTTGCAAACAGACTTCCTTTTCCTAGTGAGGCATGTAGCTGGTTGGACCTTAGTCTCTCCTCACACCTGGAGGAGAGGTTTTCTGAACCAAATTCATTCATAAGGTCTCCTGGACTAGTTCTGACCCTCCAAACTCAAGTCATAATAGAAATATTCAGTAAAGGTACCCTGTCTCTCTTTTTAGAAGCTACCTTGAAGAATCTGCTTTTGTGCAGAAGCCTGTGTACTTCAGAAGAATGCTAAAATATATCATACATTTACTTATTCTAAGTAATCCTTTGAGTACTACAGGATTTATAACTTGCTATATTTACTTTGGTCTAAAAATCCATGCCCAGTTGAGAGCAACAGCTGTATATTAGTTCCAGGTTTTTTGTTTTTACTTTTCTTTCTTCCTTGTCAATAAACATATATAGCACCAAAATGTTCGGGGAACCATGCTGAGCACTGGGAACACACAGGAGTGTGATGTAGTCCTTGCCCCTCGCATGCCAATGCTCTTGGGAGACAAGTTTACAAGGCTTATACATTTAAGATTCTATCCCATTAGTAAAGACAACAGGTACCCATGAGGGTTCAGAAAAGGAAGCAATCACAGGGCCCTGAAGTCTAAAAAGGCTTCTTAGAACAGGGAGACTCAGCCCTAAAAGTAACAGATACACAGAGAAAAGGATAACATTCTAGAAAAGGGAAAATCAATTAATGTTGTGGACTCCTCCCTCTTGGAATTATATTTAAAAAACATCCTTTTCTAAAACAACTTGGAAGAGCCGGACTCAGTGGCTCAGCCTGTAATCCCAGCACTTGGGGAGGCTGTGAGAAACGGATTGCCTGAGCCCGCAAGTTCGAGACCAACCCAGACAACTTGGCAAGACCTCATCTCTACAATAACTAGAAAATTAGCCGGGAGTGGTAGCACATGCCTGTAGTTCCGGCTACTTGGAAGGCTGAGGTGGAAGGATCGCTGGAGCCCCGTGGGTTGACGCTGGGGTGACCGTGAGTGTGCCACTGCCTGAGCAACAGAGTGAGACTCCAACTCAAAAAAAAAACAAAACAAAAACTTGGGAGAAATAAATCAAACCAAGTTTCAAGGGGATTTTGGGTCCTATGGGAAGAAGCATGATAATCAACATTATAAAACCAGAAGGCTACTAGAAGCTATCTAGTATCAAGTGCAAGGTATAGCAGCAATGTTAAGAATTCATTTACAAAAAAGTTTTATTCCAGCTGGCGCAGTGGCACATGCCTGGAGTCCCAGATACTTGGGAGGATGAAATTACCTAATATTATCTATAACTGGATCAGGATTTTTTTCTTTTCTTTTTGAGTCAGAGTCTCACTCTGTCACCCAAGCTGGAATGCAGTAGCATGATTCCCACTCACCACAGCCTTGACTTCCTGCACTGAGGAAATCCTTTCACCTCAGCCTCCTGAGTAGCTAGGACTACAGATGCATGCCATCGCACCTGGCTAATTTTTTTGTATAGATATCTCACTATGCTGCCCAAGCTGGTCTTAAACTTTTGGGCTCAAGCAATCCTCCTGTCTTGGCCTCCCAAAGTGTTGGGGTTACAGGCGTGAGCCACTGTGCCCAGCCCTAGACCAGAATTTTTTAGAAAATCAGACTCTCACAGTTCAGAGATTGTCGTTCCAAAAACTTAAGAAGGATATAGAAATTTCACCTCCTTTAGGTACAATGTTCAAACATTCATTCCTATGGTCCTTGGTTTTTCTATAGGTAAAATAAAACTAACCCTCACCGGGTTTCCCAAAGTCTTCTTCCTAAGGTTTTCAGGATAAATATTCTGGGCTGTTTGGCCAGTTGAAGGCAGGTCTACACAAGGAGGGGAAGGCTGGAGCAGGGGAGACAGGAGCTGAGCTCCTTCAGTCTCCGATTTCCAACAAACGTTTAAAAACAAAAGAGAAAATGTCACATTAAGGGAAGGAAAATCAAACTGGCAAGATTTATTTAACTTTTCTTTCACAGAAAATACAATAAGTATGTAATGTAAACACTGACACATGAAATAAAGTACAAGGATCAGGAAGACAGTGAATAGGACAATACTCGTGCTTCAACACTGTACTGCTTCCTGATTTCATTTGCAGCATGAGTCACATGGCTATACAGACTCAAAGATTAAAGGCAACATTCAGATTTATGGATACAATAGAGAGCCTCTGAAATCCAACAATGTCATACAGAAATCTAATCTTTCTGTTGCAAAAAAAAAGAGCTGGACACATGTCCATTTATCCATTTACCCAAGGCATTTAATGCAGGAGCCTGAGAATGGGTTAACACATGAACTTTAACATGCCTGTGGAGGCACAGATTAAATTGTGCCTCTTTTCCTTCTTCAGAGAAAATAAAATTAACCAAATTAAAAGCAGAGCTGCCTGATCCTGGCCAGAAGCCTATATAATCACAGTGAATTCATATTTCAGTAAATCCCAGTAAATGCAAAACACAATAAATGATTGCCATTGGTGCTTTGCCCACATGGTCACCCCAGATCTCACACTGCAGAATCACATAGGGTTTTCAAGGTTCTTTCCCAGAATTCCAAACTTGGAAAAATGACCCAAATGAATGGGTGGGACCAAGAATCACCATGGTTTAAAACAAAGGGTCTATTTCTGAACTTGAATTCAGTAAGAGTATGAGCTTCAATTTTCTGTGATTATCCCAAGAGGCTGAATAGACCTGTCTTATTTCTTATCAGATGACACCTACCAGGAAAGTAAATTTTGATAACAGATGCCTACCACACTGACTGGTTCAGTAATAGCACACAGTGTCACACGACTTAGGGTTTAGATAAGGCTGCCTTAGAGCTTGAAATCAGAGAACTTTGGGTTTGCCAAGAATACCTATTCCTTCACTCAGCCCATAATCAAAGGCTATTAGAAATAATCTATAGTCCTCATTCCTTGACACCAACAATCTGTGGCAAAATAAATTCCTTAGGTACCTTCTTCTCACAGCAAGCAGAGTGGTCAGTTTAGGCTGAACACTGATTCTTTGGAGGAGAAATGATACTCTTGAGTGGGTGTTTTGAAGCTTTTTTTTCTCAAGCAAGGCTAACCTCCCTGTATGGAGATGGAGATTTTTAAATGTGTTTATAAACTAATACATGAAAAATGCCTACACAACCACCATTCATTTCTGTATTCCTTACTTATAGCATTTGTCACAGTGTTCAGGTTTTAAGAGGGATAGGAACTGATATTCCCAAGTCCCTGCATCAATTCCAGCTTTTTTGTGCTACATTATAATTAAATTCTTGCTCAGAAGGTCTTATTTAAAAACAAAAACAACACACAAGATGACAAAACAGATCAGCATTATACCACTCTGATTAGAAAAAAGCCACTCATCAGGGACCTCCATGCCTGGACTTTTTTTAACCATGTGAAAAGTTGAGGGCCTCCGCTACCATGATGGACAGCATGCTATTACTGCAAGTGAGGCAGGATGTGTCACTTGCAATTCTCTGTCCTGTGGTCAGATCATATGTGCCAATATTTACTTGGAAAACAGTAATCAAGTCTTCCGAATCAAATGCCAGAGACTAAAGCAAGTGGGACTCAAGTCTACTTTCACTTGCTCTCCAGTGCTTATTCTATACTGTCTAGGCCTCTTACCTCTCCAGTGTTTCAACTCCATCTCAGACATTCCTTCAGAGGAGATGGCAAAGAGGAGCTTTTTATATGGCAATGAGCCGTTTCTTCTGTTATCACTTCCCTTCTACCCTTTTGGGATCGGTTCCTATTAGGAAGTCCTTCTAGAAGTCTCACTCTGTCACCCAGGCTGGAAGGCAGTGGCATGCTCCCAGCCACCGCAACCTTGACCTGCTGGGCTCAGGTGATCCTTCTGCCTCAGCCTTCCAGGTAGCTAGAACTACAAGCACATGCCACCATGCCCAGCTCATTTTTTGATTTATTGTAGAGATGGGATCTCACCAAGTTGCCCAGACTGGTCTCGAACCTGTGGGCTCAGGCAATCCTCTCACCTCAGCCTCCCAAAGTGCTGGGATTATAGGTGTGAGCCACCACGCCTGGCGTAAGTCCTCTTTGAAAAATAACAGATGGAGCCTCTGAAAAGTAGAGTCATCCTATTTGCAGATACTAGAAACAGTCAACCTTAGGGAAATAAGGCACCCATAATGTGACCTCAAACTGACTACAGGAACAGTATTGATACTTGGATCTGGTGTGGCTGCATCACACAGCACTGCTGTGTTAGTCTAACACACAGATCAAAGGCTCCAAATAACTCAAAAAAATACAGATAAAATTCTTCCTTAAAATAGAAAGTTCCAGTACCAGTCAGGTCTCTGGTCAACTCACCATCCTCTCAAGGAATATTTTTCACAGCTGAGTGGTGAAGGCCAAGGAGCTCTAGATGAGAAGTTAGGCACCCTGGGTTCCAGCCCCAGCTCTACTATCTATGGGCTGTGACCCTGTGCAAGTCGCTTCACTTCCTCCTGCTGAGCTTCAGCATCCTTATATGGAAATGGGGATAAAGTCAACTCCCTTGTCTACCACACATTGGACTGTGAGGACCAAATGAGATGCTGTGGAAGTGCCTTATAAACTGAAATACTGGATGTAAAGGCCTTTAAAGTAATAATATATTTATTACATTTGGATGAGGTCCTTAACATTGCCTATTTGACTATGAGTGCCCCATGCAGCATGTGCCTTGCAATAGACAGAATGCAAAAGCAGATGCTGTAAATATACACTGGTTCTCTCCACTAGGGTTGTTTAAAAAAGGAAACTCTTAATTTCCTCAGCAACGGCCTCAGAATACATAACTTAAAAATGTGACATCATCCAAATCTACCGATTGATACAATTAATTTTCTTCAAATATGCCCTATACAGTTACAGTTTGGTCTGCTGTTATTTTATATAGAAGAGGCTAGAATTCAAAAAATTGCATGCTAAAACTTAAAAACAAAACAAAAAAACACACACACACACATACACAACCAAATAGTTACAGTTGGTTGTAAAGGAAGTAAAATGAAAAATCAGAGGCATCATATATAATAAAATTAGGTCACAGTTCCTCAAAAGGTCGCCTTTTTCCTGAGATAGCTCCAGGACAGGATCCGAGTCCTGTGAAGTGCTTTATAGAAGCTTAGTCTTGCTGGAGGTGAAAAGGACATTGGGTTGGCAACTAGACTGTGTTCATTTTCAGCACGAGGATTTGAACGAGAAGGTCTGCTAGGAGCTGCCAAACAGCTTTGGTGCAGAAGCCCATATGGCCTAAGAGAGGCTTGCTAGTTCTCAGATGCCAGGCCAGAATGTGGAGAACAGTTTAACACAGCCATCCAGTGCAACGGTTTTCAATTCTTCCTGTAAGTTGGTTCTGCTCTTCTCCGGTCTAGTAAATAATTGAACAGAAGAAAAACAGTAAGATGTGGAGCAATATATCCACCCGTGCTTTAGGGCCTTTCTCTGTCTAGGTGCAAAAAGTGTACATGCAGAACAGAAACACAGGCAAGAAACGAATGTGCCCTTTACTAGACTTCGACTAGCCCAAAGCACCCAGATTCCAATATTTGTGTCAGAAGACCTTTATTATAAATGTTACAGGCAATGAATTGGAAGGAATCAGGTCACTGGAACAAACCACTGGTTAACAACAAGATGGTGGTCCTTTGGGACCACAGGTGTGTTGCTAACCTCCACTTTTCTTCCTGATTTGCTTTGCTTTCCGGGGCTTGAGAATGGTGTAGTTTGCATACACGGTGTACTGATCTGACAGGAAGGGGATATAGAATGCCCGCAGCAGCTTGGAAGATCTGAAAAACATGGAGAAAAAAAAGCAAAGAAAGAATATTATCATTTGGGAGAATTTACTAATGGTACTGAAAGTGATTAAAGGAAATTAAGTGTTGTGATGAGGATTACATTTATATAAGTAGTATATCTAGATATATGAACAGTATATCTAGTATCTAAGTAGCTGAAAAGTCTAAGTAACAGGAAAGCCAGTTAGGTACTAGATCGTGATAAAAATTTCACCACGATCAAGTACCTTGTTACCCATGCCAAAATGTATTACTGTTCCTAATAAGCTATACAGCATATGCTTCCAGATAGCTCTAGGTCTTCACTTTGTATTAGAATGTGCCAGAGAAAAGTTTCGGGTCACTCAAAGGACTGCTATTACTGAAATGAATTCTTAACACACAAATGGTTTCTGCATCTAAGAAACTGTAGAGGTGCCAAATACTTAAATGACCTGGACTCTATCTCCAAATTTTCCTAGAGAGAAGAAAACTACATCCTAGATGCCTGTGCACAGAGTGTTCCAGTATGTCTAAGTTAAGGAAAGAGTTCAAACACAAGTTCATGTTATGGCAACATGTCTCTGGCAAATTATATCTACTTATTACTGAAATATGAGAACTGAGAACCTGAATTTCTCATAAGTTTCTGAAGGGTGTGAAAAATGCTTACACTTTAAAATATATTATTTAATCCATCTGATAATCCTATGAGGAAAGTGACGTTATTACCCCTAGTGGATAGATGGGAAACTGAGGCTTACACTTGCTCAGAGTAAGTAATGGAGCCCTCTTCAAATCCAGGTTTGGTTGCAGAGTCTGCACCCTTAACCATCATGGTTTATCCCGCATCCCAGGAACAGGCTAACAGGATTTATAATTTTCTAGAAAAAGCTATAGTGATGGTTTTAAAATTCTATATTAAGTATTACTTCCTAACTGTGATTTCTGTGTCTAAAAAATCAAAAGTTGGCCCAGTTACTGCCACCCTAAATGAGGTAGCTGAAGGGTGTTCCACTGCCTGTCCTTTTCCAAATTCTAAACTTGTAAATGTCATGTCAACGTGGCATTTGTACTGGCAGCCTACCCCTGGGTTTGGCAGACTCCTACAATGCCTGCACACAATGATACCGTGCTTGGCGCACACACCTCTTAGGCATCCTTCCCAACTGAGACACTGGCAGTGCCCTGTGCTCAACTGAGATGCACTTCACTTCAACAGCCAACAGCTCAAGGACTTCAATAGAAAAAAGAGGCTTAGAGGAGAAACATAAGATAAAGCAGGACTCCTGCAAACCAATTGAATAGAAGGAAGAAGCACCTATCCCAGTAAAAAATAAGTTAATTTACTCTTCTTTCATGCTACACAGCTAAAGTGAAGGTTGGAACAGAAAGACGCAAGCTGGAACAAACTCCTACAAGCTTAAGTACAGTAAAGAAAGGCTAAAACTAATTAAGTTTTATTTCCATTACAGTTGACTCCACAATAAAAGCTTCATTAATAGAGTCATAATATATTTCTGGTCAACTTAACCTTTAATGTAAATCTGGGCCCACTGGACCCAAATTTAGTTTTGTACTTTCTTTTTGAAGCAATTTCTTACTATTTGGGAGGATTGTTAGGTCATGCTTTTATTCTTTTTAGAGTCTTCCAGAGAACAAAGAGAAATTATACTTGTTTTTTAAAAAATATTTTATCATTCTATCTTGTAATTACCATGAGAGTTCACTGCATCATTCTAAGGTACATTATAGGATCTTGGTGGTTTTCTTTTATTTAAAAAAAACTTAAATAATAAGAAAAAGAAAAAACAATGAAATCACTGAAAAGGATAATGCAATAGTGAAGTAAATCATCATTATTGCATTATCCTTCAAATTTTTTTATTGCATTGCCCATAATATTTCATCATCTTTTAATAAGATATAAATAAATACAGACTATATTTGTCTGTATTTATTTATTTATGTGTTGGTATATCACTCTGTTGTCCAAGCTGGAGTACAGTGGCATGATCAGGGCTCACTATAGCCTCAAATTCATGGACTCAAGGGATCTTCCTGCGTCAGCCTCCTGAGTAGGTGGGATACAGGTATGTGCTTATAAACCTAAAATTGGAAATGTCTGAATTATGGAGAAGAATGCTTACTTCTCTTCCACAAAATTATGCACCATCAAAGGTTTCAAAAAATTATGCAAGTACTACATTTTGTTGATGCAAGTGCAAGTACCAGAAGTTGTGATAGGCTAGAGTCTATTAGAAATACATCTAAAATCTGGAATCAGTATTTTTGGGAATGGATATATTCCAGATTCATGCATGACAGTTAATGAGTAGTTAGTGGCATTCAGAGACACTGTCCATTTCATACACACACACATCTCCAGGAGAATGTGGAATAAAAATTTGGGGTTGCTACATTTAAATAGTTATCACATTTTTAAATAAAATTATTTTTCACTATCCTTTTTATTCTTATTTTTATAAGTTATTTGTAAAGTAACTTAAAAATATAAAAAACAAAAAGGGTCTAAGACAATAAACAGTGTTGACTATATTCCTGGTGTGCTAACAGATCATGTTTAAAGATCATTTCAGAAAACTATCTTAGTAAGGTTCCACTTAAGGGGTTGGAAAAAAGAGAAGGAAAACTACATTGGGCTGCAGCATCAAAAATAAAAACTAGCCAGGTAAGGTGGTACATGCCTACAACCCCAACTACATGGGAGGACCAGGAGTTCAAGGCCAGCGAGGGCAACATAATGAGACTCCCATCTCTTCAAAAACAAAAACAAAAACAAAAAAAAACTGGCTGGACTGAAACAGAAGGACTACTATGCATTACTGTTAGTGTAAAAGTCAAGCTAAACAAAGGTAAAAGATAAACGAAACTGGGTCAAAATATTTACAATATACATAACAGAGGATTATTACCTAGACTACATAAGCTGCTCTTGTAGTCAATAAGAAGACAAATAGGCTGGGTGTGATGGCTCATGCCTGTAATTCCAGCACTTTGGGAGGCCAAGGCAAGTGGATTCCCTGAGCCCAGGGGTTCCAGATCAGTCTGGGCAACCTGGCGAGACCTCATCTCTACAATAAATTTTAAAAATTAGCCAGGTATGGTAGCACGCACCTGTAGTTCTGGCTACTTGGAAGGCTTGCTGGGGCCCAGCCAGCAGGTCAATGCTGGGGTGGCCGTGAGTGTGCCACTACAGTCCAGCCTGGGCGATGAAGTGAGACTAACTCAAAAAAAAAAAAAAAAAAAGACAAACAACTCAACAGGAAAAATGACAAAAAGTATGAACAGAGAAGAGAAATGCAAAATGCAAAACTGGATGTAATTTGCAATCAGGTTTGCAAAAGTTAAAAATCTGACAATGTTGGCCGATTGTGGTGGCTCAGTCTGTAATCCCAGCACTTTGGAAGGCCAAGGCGAGAGGACTGCCTGAGCCTGGGGGCTCAAGACCAGCCTGGACAACTTGGTGAGACCTCGTCTCTACAGTAAATCACAAAAACTAGCCAGGTGTGGTGGTGTGCATCTGTAGTTCTAGCTACTTGTAAGGCTGAGGCGGAAGGATTGCCTAAGCCCAGTAGGTCAAGACTACGGTGGCTGTGATCGTGCCACTGCACTCCAGCTGGGGTGACAAGAGTGAGACTCCAACTCAAAAAAAAAAAGTCCGACAACGTCAAACACTAATGCCAAGTCAAACAATGATGAACAAGAAAGGGGTCCTCCTAGCCTCCATAAGGACTTCAAAGCGCAACTGAATTGGCAATTTGGAATAATCATCCCAGGGCAAACATGGGTCTGACTCAGCTACCTCAAGAGATCCAAGAAACAGCCTGATTTGCCATGCTCCCTCAGTGTATAATCACAAGGAATTCAGCATCAAATTCTGAATAATGTGTCCTGGAAACAAGAAGGCATTTCTAGTTAAGCCTGAACACAAAACTACATAAAAGTGGGAATTAAGTATAAGGCAAAGCTAAGACTCTATCTCTCATCAGAGCATCACACTGGAAGAATCCTTATTAGAAAATGAATTTCCTTTTTTCCTGCAGATTCTGATTGTGATATTTTTTATTTTTTCAATTTTATTTTATTTTAAATTCAGGGGATACATGTACAGGCTTATTTCATAGGTATGTTGCATGATGGTGAGGTCTGAGCCTCTATTTAGTCCATCACCCAGATAGTGAGCATGGTATTCAATAGGTGGTTTTTAAATTCTTTTTTTTGAGTGTGTACCCAGGCTGGAGTGCAGTAGCATGCTCATGGCCACTGCAGCCTCGACCTGCTGGGCTCAGAGGATCCTTCCACCTCAGACTCCCAAGTAGCTGGAACTACAGGCGCGCGTTATCACGCCCGGTTAATTTTTGATTGATTGTAGAGATGAGGTCTCGCCAAGTTGCCCAGGCGGGTCTCGAACCCGCGGGCTCAGGCAATCCACTCACCTCGGCCTCCCAAAGCGCTGGGATTACAGGCTGAGCCACCGAGCCCAGCCCTGTACCACATTTTCTTTATCAAATCCACTGTAGTTGTGATAGTGTTATCTATCTATAAGTAAAACCTCTGTGGAAAACAGTTTGGCAATTCCTAAAAGATCTAAAAGTTGACCTTCCATACGACCCTGCAATCCCTCTTCTGGGAATATACCCGGAGGAACTCAAATCACTCTATAAACAAGATACCTGCACACGCATGTTTATTGCAGCATTGTTCACAATAGCAAAAACAGGGAACCAACTGTGCTGCCCATTGAAAGGGGACTGAATAAAAAAAAATGTGGTACATATACACGACGGAATATTACACAGCCATAAAGAAGGGCAAAATTATGAAATTTGCAGCAACGTGGGTGGACTTAGAGTCTATGATACTGAGTGATCTAACACAAAAATAAAGTGAGTACCGCACATTCTCACTCATAAGAGGACTCTGAACAATTATCATAATACTGGAAGAAAGGGAATGGCAGTAGTGGGAAACTGCCAGAGGAGGGAGGGAGGGCATACCTCATCAATAAGGGTACCTAATCTCAAACCAGGTGAAGTGGGGACCAAAGTGAGGCCCAAACTTTACCTACACAATGACCATCTGTATACCTAACCCTGAATTGTACCCCACATCTTTAAAATAAAATAAAATACAAAATACAAAAAAATAGTATTATTTATCTATAACATACAAAGCAACTAACTAATTTCTTCTAGAAGATAAAGTGAGAAAATGGGCTATATATACATAGGCCCATTCCCACCTCTGAGCTGGGATGGAAAGATTCCATGAATTTTTTTTTAACCCAAAGAACAAGCTGGGCTTGAATTCTTCATTTCTAATACCACAGCTGCTGTTCTAGATTAATTTATTTACCATCAATAGCTTTAATATGTTAAGCATGACTGAAGCATTTTGAATTTGTTGTATTGTATTATTACTGAAAGAAAGGAAATCAAATTGGTAATTGGCCTTTGCAAAACAAAGGAATCACTGAGCATTGGAATAACATATATGTGTGCACATTTCTACACATAGAAATAAGATCAGACTGAATCACAGAACAAAACTAATGCCTATGAAAACTCATATAAAAATGTCTGTAATAAAGCGAAATGTCAAAGTATCGCCCTAGGGCCACACAGGCAGCTTAATTTAGAGGGATGTAAAATATATGCCTTTATCATGGAAACTGAAAGACTTCCCCTCCCAGTGAGAAAGTCACTCAAGCAATTCAAGGATGAAACAGACCTGGACAAAGCAACTGCCTGAACAGCATAATTAGCTCATGGTTCAGAATGTTTTTTAATTCAATTGCCAGCCCTATTTATCAGGACTGGGGCACATTCTGCTGTAGAGATTTAAATCTGCTCTTGCTGACGTCAATGGACAACTGGCTGTCAGTCCCAGAAGTCACCAGTGCAGCAGGCACAAATGGAAATATGGAAATTCTGGGTCAAGTTTTCATTTTAAAAAGAAAACATCCAAGTATTCAGGTTTTATCTTTCCTATTCATCTATCTATCCATCTATCTTATCTATCTATCTATCTCCATCTGCTCATCCATCCATCCACCCATTCATTCATCCAAACATTAATATCCCCTATAAACCTGTAATTGAAGGCTACTATCAGCTGTCTTTCCAGCTAGGGTTTTTTAAGGTAGTTTCTCTCTTTCTCTCTCTCTCTCTCTCTCTCTCTCTCTTGGATTTAGTTCACATTTCAGTCAGAGATTTTCTACAACCCTCAGTGTAGAAATGGCTTTTTGGCAGCTATCTTCAGTTCTGAAAAGAATCTTAGAATTCCTTCAGGATTTAGTCACAGTCAACCTATAGTTCCATATCAAACAATTTAAGAACTGCTCAAAAAGCTGACTTGGAATGAAAATCTGACTGTTATTTAATAGTTTTTAATAGGAAATGGGACAAGACACATTACTATAATGGTCAGTAACTAATGCAGAGGTAACTTATAACCCTGTTACACAAAAGAGAATAGGCCTGGGTGTTACAGGCTATATGTTATACTCCACTAGAATGTCAGTCCCTTGAAAGTGGAACTTCATCTTTCTAACTGCTGTATCTCCAGCTTTTAGGACAGTGTCACACAAAGGGCTCAATAAGTATTCTGTGAATGAATCAATGACTACGCCCTGACTCTTAAATCAGATCGTTAGTTTACCTCCCTCCCTTCTTGCAATATTCCTCTTCCACAACGAAAAGGACATATCTAAAATAGTATGAAGTTATTCTTTCTGTTCTCTTCTCCAACAATTCAGTCCTAAAACCATGAGGTAGGACAGAGCAAAGAAGCCTAGGGTTGGTGGGGGAGAGAGGAGAGGTGCGGTGGCTCATGGGATGTGGAATGCAAGTGAGGCCTGAAAGGTATGTCAGAAAATAAAATCTACCGCAAAGGCCATGTAACCTCTCCAAGAGTCAGTTTACACAGAATTTGCTGAACCAGCATTATCTATGATACTTTATTTTCAGCAGACATTTACAACAGACCCTTGACATTCATTGAATATTCACGACTGACTGTTTGGAGCAACCTACAAAAAACCATAATGTAATGGCTAGGAACTTGGCTGAGTCACAACCTGGAGTCAGGGCACTGTGAGATGGGTATAATTCACTGTGAGAGTAAATCATTCCACTGATTTGTGACCTTGGCCAACATCTGGCATAACATCGCAACCTCTTGACCAGTCACCTTTAGCCAATATTCAGAATGAGGAAATTGACAAAGAACTGCTGTTAAGCAATTGGCTATTTTCAGACATCAGTCCCATCAAAGTTGCTGTGGAAATAATCTTCACCAGTATTTGTCCCACCTGACAGCTATTCAGATATATAGATACTAGATGTTTCATTCATGATTCCCATAGAGAAGACATGTAAGAGGGTTTTTGTCCCTGCTCTTTTGACCCTCATTTGGGTTACTTCTATGTGACCAATAGGACTAGAGACCACATAAGGTAGATGATTCTGGCAAGTTTTAGAGAGATGAAATTAACAATGAGCATATTTTAAAATAACTAATAATCTTTATTTTCCCAAATGAGGGCATCAGAAACTTAAAACCCTTATAGCATGATTTTTTTCTTTTTACTCTAACATAAATCCAGTTTTAAGAAAGCGAAATACATCAAATAATCAATACATATTTTCTAAGACTCTCTAATATGTTAGGAGTTGTAGAGAATCAACATAAAATATGGTTCTAACTCTCAAGAAACTCAAATGATGATACCAGCTGCTTAGTCTAAGCTAGCTCAAAGCATTGGCAGTCCTAAAACACTGTATATGTTCTTCAAACCTGAGAGTCTCTATGGCATAGATTTAGGGCACAAATAGTGTGTAAATGCTGTCTTTATTATTTTTATTTTTTTGAGACAGCGTCTTGCGCTGTTGTCCGGGATGGAGTATAGTGATATGATCATAGTTCACTGCAGCTTCAAGCTTCTGGGCTCAAGCGATTCTCCTGCCTTAACCTCTCATGTGGCATGCACCACCACACTTGGCTAATTTTTTTGTGTTTGGTAGATACAGGGCCTTGCTGCGTTGCCCAGGCTGGTCCTGAACTCCTGGTCTCAAGTGATGCTCCCGCCTTGGCAGGAGATTACAAGTGTGCAGGGATTACAGGCATAAGCCACTACATCCAGCCTTAAATGGTCTCTTTCTAGAGAATTAATTCCACAATAGAAAGCAGACTCTCTATAAGCTTCAGAAAAACAAACGTTTATTCTTCTTAAAATGTAAGCACATCTCAATGATTAAGCAGCTGAATAATACAATGGACAAAACATTAATGTGTTTTGAAGCCAAATCTAGCCTGGGGTAGCTGCGCCAAATGGAGGATCTCAGGAAAGTACGTAGGGAAAAGAAAAGAAGGAAAAGCCAAAAACAGAGAATGAAACAGAAAGTATAAGAGAATAATAAACTGATAAAGAAGTACAAAAGTGCAGAAACTCTGATCTCTTCCTTGCTGTTTCTCATTATTCTTGGCATTACTGAAGGACGACCTAAGGGTACCAACCATGATTGGCATATGGGGACAAAATAAAAGTATTTCAATTACCACTTAGGAGGGAGAACTAATTCTACCCAAAGGATTAGAACACTATCTGAAGCATGTCACACTATTGGCCTGCAACCAAATTCTGCCATGGGGTGGAGTCTCCCTTTCCACCTGGGTAACAAGAAACTGCAGATGGAAACAGCCTGCTGGACCATTGTGAACACCATATGTCTCTTCTCTACGAACTCTCCTTTAAAAAGAAAATGTCAAAAATTATCCAATTGGGATGGAGATGGCCTTAAAAGAGCTGTGGTAGTTTTTTAAATGTCCATAAATTTTCTGACCCTCTTAACATCGACAGGAGAAGTCTAATACTTTTCCCCTTGAGCATGAGATATTCAAGTGACTTGCTTCCAACCAACAGAATGAGAAGGAGAAATGCTGCATGATTTCCAAGACGAGGTCATAAAAACAATGCAGCTCTTGAGATGCTTACCCTTGGAAATTAGCCACCATGCTGTAAGGAAGCCCAGGCCACAGGGAGAAGTCACAAGTAGGTATTCTGGCTGACAGCCCAGCTGAGATTTAGCCAATAGCCAGCATCAACTCCAGCCATATGAGTGAGAAAGCCTTTGAGATGCCTACAGCCCAGCCACCAACTGATGACCAATGCATAAGACACCCAGAGTAAGAACTGGCTAGTTGAGCCCAGTCAACCCCTAGAACCATGAAAGGAAACAAGAGTAAACTTGTCTTTTATGCTGCTAAGTTAGGATGGTATTATATAACAACAACTACAACAAAAGTTTCCAACTAATTTGCCCTTATAGTAATTACTCTAGTGGTCTTCTTATCTTCCAGAAATGAACAGTTCTGCTCTTGCTGAGCTAGGGGCTGGAGACAATGGCTCCCATCAACTAGACCAGTTTACCACATAGGACAAAAGTGAATAGAAGTGCCATGGACTCTTTAGGCCTCACGGCTGCTGAGTTTACTTCTGGGCTAAAAGGAGAGGCATGGTCTTGGTAAAAATTCTCCAGAGCAGCTAAAGTTCAGTGGCCACTGAGAATCCTGTGCTAGGCATGGAAAGAACACAGACAACATATATTATCAGCACAGCTCCCAACTTGCTGCTGCAGAGGTCCTTCACCTAGAAAAGGCCCTCTCTGGCCGGGCTTGGTGACTCAGCCTGCGATCCCACCACTTTGGGAGGCCAAGGCAAGTGGAATGCCTGAGCCTGCGGGTTCGAGACCTGCCCGGGCAACTTGGTGAGACCTAGTCTCTACAATAAATCAAAAAATTAGCTGGGCATTACAGGTAGCGCGTGCCTGTAGTTCCGGCTACTTGGAAGGCTGAGGCGGAAGGATCACCGGAGCCCAGCAGATAGATGCTGGGGTAGCCGTGAGCATACCACTGCACTCTAGCCTGGGCAACAGAGTGAGACTCCAACTCAAAAAAAGAAGAAAAGAAAAGGCCTTCTCCTACCATAACAGCCGAGAGGGCCTAACTTCAAACTCCTTACTTTCATTTATTCTTAATCTATAATTACAGATTTTCAGGGCTTTGAGATCCTGCCCCTAGTTCCCCCAAATTGTGCCAAGCCCCCAATTAAGCAAGCCTAAAAGCCAGTGAGATGAGGCTACTATGCTCCAAAAGAGAGAAAAATAAAATCTCATAATCCAGAAGCCAAAGGTGAAAGCAAAGCAAGACGACAAGGACCTAAAACTGGAAGAGGAAGCAGTGGGTGGAAAGTAGTTGTGCAAAGTATTGCACGGCCTCCTGATATGTCTCTGAAGCTACCAACAGACTCCGTTGCTCAGAAGGCCAACTGCAACTTCCTGAAGAGGCATTTCCCACCAGACGCCCACAACCAAACATTCTCACCACACTTAGAAAGGAACCCACCATTGAACTGGGATTTATTGCAACACTCTCCCTTCACTCCTCTCTGAAGACTCTCAGAGTAGGCATTACATCTGCCCACTTGTTGAGCTATTTTATTCAAGTTGCAATTATATCATGTTTCAAAGAAAAAAAATCCCCTCTTATTTCAGAAAGTATGTAGTATGAGACGGTCATAGAGTAACAAGTGTGTCTGGTCTAAAAAGTGATATTGTCAAATAGGTTAGACCCCATATTCTGGGAGTCTGATAAACCTTTATAAAATCAGCCAAACACAGACATGGCAAATGCAGAAAGTAGGAGTTGCAGCTCTGTACCAGTTACGTGTGAGTAGAGATTAAAAACAGCTATTAAGATCTGATGTCTGGATTCTGCCTCAAATGAATGGTGTCTGGAGTTTCTAGGTCTCTATAAAGAGAAGTAGCAACCAATTGGGAAAAGAAGTGAAGGGGTATCTGCGCTCACATTCTCCCTGATGGGCTAACACCATTCAGTAAGGACATTTAGTAAGGTCGTCTTCACGAGTCCAACAGAAAGTCCTTGCTGATCTTGTAACAATTTGAACAGAAAATAGGTTTCTCCACAAATGTTTGAAGTTCCTGACTTTGCCCCAATGACAAAATTGTGCTAATAATCTTTTTTTTTTCTTGAGTTGAAGTCACACTCCATCAGTCAGGCTGGAGTACATAGCATGCTCACAGCCACCCCAGCATCGACCTGCTGGGCTCAGGCGATCATTCTGCCTCGGCCTTCCAAGTAGCCAGAACTAAAGGTACATGCTACCACGCCTGACTAATTTCTTTAAAAAATTTATTGTAGAGATGAAGTCTTGCCAAGTTGCCCAGGCTGTTCTCAAGCCCATGGACTCAGGCAATCCTCTCACTTCGGTCTCCCAAAGTGCTGGGATTACAGGCTTGAGCCACCGCACCTGGCCAATAATCTATGACATAAAACATACAGTATACTTTTTTTAAAAATGTGTCTTCAAACTATCCTGATTGCTTCTCTTTCAGACAGTTGAGGCCCAAAATAAAGGCATAATAGCAAGGAATGTCAGCAGATTAAACCAAATAAGTAAACTTTGGGCAAATCCATACAGTAAAAACAAACATGGATGGTGGGGCAAAATAAAAACTGTCTATATATGCTTCATTCTTCCATCCTGCTTTTCAAAATGAGCCTCTTCATTCTCATCACATTAAAGCAGATGACCATTTACCTCAATTTGCCCAGGACAGGGCCCCTTTTCAAAGAGTTCTGATGTGGACATATTATAGATTACATAAAAGCAAATTCATAGCTGGGTGTGGTAGCATGAGCCTGTAGTTCTGGCCACTTGGAAGGCTGAGGCGGAAGGATTGCCGGAGCCCAACAGGTTGAGGCTGCGGTGGTCAGGAGCATGCCACTGCACTCTGGGCGACAGAGTGAGACTCCAACTCAAAAAAAAAAAAAAGCAAATTCAAACCAACCAAAGAGGGAAATTAAACTTTTTGATACTGACTTCTGGGCCCCTCACCCAACATGTTTCTTTTTATCTTTCCACTTGTACTCACGATTGCTTTTGAATTAAATAAGTGATTCTTCTCACTTTATCACCAGCACCTACTTAATCCTACTTTTTCCTTTAAGCTTCAGTTAAAGAAGCCCTCTTTCAGGAAGACTTTCCAATATACGCTAGCCTCCTTTCTTCAAAACTCTAGCATACAATTTGGCACCTCTATGGTCTTAATGTTTTCAAGTTGTTTCATATGTGTAGGTCTTTTTTTTTTTTTTTTAGTTGGAGTCTGCGTTGCCAAGGCTGAAGTACAGTGGGGCACGATCACAGCTCACCACAGCCTCAATCTCTTGGGCTCAGGCGATCCTTCTGCCTCAGCCTCCCAAGTAGCTGGGACTACAGCGTGTACTACCATGCTCGGCTAATTTTTATATTTTTTGCGGAGACGAAGTCTCGCTATGTTGCCTAGGCTGGTCTCCAACTCCTGGGCTCAAGCCAACCTCCTGCCTTGGCCTCCCAAGGTGTTGGGATTACAGGTGTGAGTCACTATGCCTGGCCCCATATGTGTAGGTCTTCCTATAAAATGTTAAGTTGCTCAAAAGCAAAATTTTTGTCTAATTAATTCTTCTGTACTCCTAAAGAATCTAGCTCTGTGACAAGGACATAACAGATAACTAATAAAGACTTTCCAGCTGGCTTAAGGACATAACAAGAAGACTCCAGGAGCCTCCCTGATGCTCACTCCTCTTGTAGCACTCTGTATTTTCCTTTTAAAGCACTTAACACATTTCATAATTATATATTGATTTATGTGGCTGTTTGTTTAATGCCAGTCTCCTCACTGTATTGCAAAGTCCAAGAGGACAGGGACCTGTATGCACTGTTGCTCATTACTATCTACCTAAGATGTATCACAGTGTCTGCCAGTGTTCAGTAAATATTTGCTGGCTGGCTGGATGGTAGATGAACAGACAGACAGACAATGGAAGAAAGAAGACATGATCTCAAAAAATGAATGTACAGAAAGCAGATTTAGATTTTAGAGACTTAAACATTTGAGAAATGAACCTGCTTACATTTCTAAATAGAACGTGTAGCTATGTGTCACAGGCTGAATAAAACTCTCTCCTTTTCTCAAAAAGAGCTAGAGAATAGTTAGGCCTGCGGCCCAGCTGATGTATAGTCTAAGACATGAGTGACCATTGTATCCGGATGGTATCATTATTTCTCCTTGTTACATAAATTGCTAGCGCACAAAAACCATTGTTTCAAGACAGGGGAAATTTAACAGCCCCAGCAGATACGCTTGAAGCATTTCAGGATCACACAAAAGCATCTCATGCACCACCTCAGAGAGTCAGCTCTGAGGCGCACAGGCTCTGACAGTACAGTCCGACTTAATTGGCCCAAAGTCAGCAACATCAGATGTCACGGTGCTGACAGACATAGACTACTGTGGCAAAGTGGGCTGTAGGATCCTGCTGTTTTCACAGTTAGATCATAAACTAGGAAATGCTGAGGAAGATAAAGGTAAAGAAAATCGGGATAATTTTGGAGCCCTAGGCAGCCTGCTAATTAATTGAAAGGCCTGACATTTCTATAATGTTTTAGATGCTAAATGCACTTTCATATGTCCACTCCCATTTAATCCTTATAACAACCCCAAACAACGGACAAAACAGCCTGGGTAACATAGTGAGACCTTGTCTCTACAAAAAAATAAAGAAATTAGCTGGGAGGGTGAAGTGGAAGAACCACTCGAGCACAGGAGGTCAAGGCCGCAGTGAGCCAGAATGGCATCACTGCACTCCAGTCTGGGCAACACAGTGAGACCTTGTCTCAAAAAAACAAAACAAAACAAAACAAAACAAAGTTATCTCTGTTTTACTGATGTGGGAATTTCAGAACCAGAGCGGCACTAAAACAGTGAGTGGCCAGGACTTTTTTTTTTTTTTTTTTTTTTTTGA
>NW_007233357.1:51496-53689 GCF_000164805.1 Carlito syrichta | reverse complement strand
TAGGGGTCTCACTCTGTCGCCCAGGCTGGAGTGCAGTGGGGCACAGATCCACAGCTCACCATAGCCTTGACTTCCCGGGCTCAGGCGATGCTTCTGCCTCAGCTTCCCAAGTAGCTGGAACTACAGGAGTGCACCACCATGCCCAGCTAACTTTTTTATTTTTTGTAGAGATGGAGTCTTACTATGTTCCCCAGGCTTGTCTCGAACTCCTGGGCTCAAGAGATTCTCCTGTCTCAGTCTCCCAATGTGTTGGGATTACAGGTATGAGCTACTGTGCCTGGCCCAAGTGGCCAGGATTAAATTCACAGGTCTTCAACCCCCATGCTTTCATCACAATACTTTGCATGCGAATTGTACCTCTTCCATTCTTAAGAACTGATTCATTCTCTCTCAGCATATTGTCATGAAAATCATGCTTTGAGCACAATTTATGGGAAATGAAAATCCTCTGAAGGCACTCACCAGTTAACAGGAAGATTGTTTGGGATCTGCTGTCCCCTTAGGAGCTGGCGATCTTTCCAGGCCCAGGTCTTCTGTTGTCAAAATTTTCTCAACTCAAAAATGAAGACACGATAGAGTCCTACCCCAAGTACTATAACGAGTAACAAGCCAGGCACCAAAGAACATGTGTGATGCAGAGAACTTCACACTGTCATGCTGCCTCTATCTTTCCAGATCGCTCCTATCACTACCTCAATTCTGACAATGTTTTGAACGTCCATCCATGTCTTCCACCTTTCATTGTCTCACACTCTCTCAACACTGTTCCCCTACTTCCCTGCTTAGCAGTTTAAGGTCAGAGTCACTCAGTGTATCACTTTCCCACATAGGTCTTCAACTCCCTTGCCTCCTCATACTCTGTTGAACTTTCTTGACTAAAACCCAACCCTGCACATAAAAATGTGCACAAGAATATTCATAGCAGCATTGCTATGAATAGCCAAAAAGTGGAAACAACCTGAATGTCCATCCATTAGTGAAGAGTAAACACTGGAATAATACTCAGCAACAAGAAGGAACAAGTACAGACATGTGCTATAACATAAACAAATCTCAAAAACAGGCTGAGTGAAAGGAGCCAGCCACAAACCTCACATACAGTATGATTTCACATACATGAAATGTCCAGAACATTAAGTAGATTAGTGGGTCCCTGAAGTTGGGGGTGGGAATAAGGACCTTATTGGGGCGATAGAAATGTTCTAAAATTGAATTGTGGTAATGGTTGTACAACTTAGCAAACTGACAGTCAATTTGTATACAATAATGAATTGTAATGGTATGTAAATTATACTTCAATAAAGTTGTTTAAAAACCCAGCTCTGGTTAAATTTACCTGTTTTATGCCTCACCAGTGTAGTTATACCTATACAAAGCTGGAGAAGAAAAAAGCAACCACATGGCCTCATTTAAAACGGTTTCTGGATCCTGTCCTCCAGTCAGACTATATTTCTCTAGTTCTTTATCTCTCACAGGCCTCAGTGATTTCCTTTTTTTTTTTTTTTGAGTTCGAGTCTCACTCTGTCACCCAGGCTGGAGTGTAGTGGCATGCTCACGGTCACCGCAGCCTCAATCTGCTGGGCTCAGGCGATCCTTCCCCTCAGCCTTCCACATCCAGCTAATTTTTTTATTTACTGTAAAGATGAAGTCTCACCAAGTTGCCCAAGCTGGTCTCGAACCCATGGTCTCAGGCAATCCTCTCACCTCAACCTCCCAAAGTGCTGGGATTATAGGCATGCACCACTGCGCCCAGCCTCCTCAGTTATTTCATATTATCTTGTCTCCCCTCAAATTTTTAATACCCTATCCCTTACATTCCCTTCTCGACAAATAATCCCACTTCCTACTTCACTAGAAAATTGAGGCCATCAGAAGAGATTTCCAACATCACACCTATCTGCTCTCTGTTACTATCTGGTGCTGTTCAGTACAGCAGCCACTATTCATGGCTATCTAAATTTCAATTAATTGGAAGGCCAAGGCAGGAGGATCACTCGAGGCCAAGAGTTCAAGACCATCTGGGCAACATAGCGAGATCCACATCTCCACAAAAGTTTTTAAAAATTAGCCAGGCAGCCGGACTTGGTGGCTCAGCCTGTAATCCCACGCCTTTGGGAGGCTGAGGTGAGTGGATTGCCTGAGCCCGCGGGTTCGAGACCCGCCTGGGCAGCGAATCCTCATCTCTACAATAAA
>NW_007233357.1:46046-51403 GCF_000164805.1 Carlito syrichta | reverse complement strand
GTCTGGGCGACAGAGTGAGACTCCAACTCAAAAAAAAAAAAAAAATTAGCCAGGCATGGTGGCATGTGCCTAAAGTTTCAGCTAATCAGGAGGCTGAGGTAGGAGCATTGCTTGAGCCTAGGAGTTAAAGGTTACAGTGAGCTGTGATCTCACCACTGCACTCCAATCTAGGCAACAGAGCAAAATCCTGTCTCCATTAAAATAACAATAATAAAAAGTATAAATAAAATAATAATACATATATAATTAATTAATTAAGATTAAATGCAGTTAAAAATTCAGTTACTCAGTCACACTAGCTACATTTCAAATACCTGTGGCTTGTGGCTACTGTATTACTGCAAATATAAAATATTTTCATCACTGCAGAAAGTTCTATCAGACAGTGTTGTACACAGATGATTTATATATCTATCTAAAGCCAATCCTTTACTTACCTATGCATCTCCTCTTAACTAACTCAAGGGCACTGCTTGAACAATTATTCCTTTTCTCCTACATCAACAGTTTTTAACTCTATAAAACATCATTTTCATTAGTATGCAAACATACCTGTTATTTCCTTCATCTTAAAAAAAAAAGACAGTTTAGTATGATAAAGATGTTTTAAAAAGTCCTGGAACTAATTAGCAATCACAGCCAAGGTAGAAGGTGTAAGATTAATACACAAAAGTCAATCACTCTTCTATACATCAGCAATGGAAATGTGAAATTTGAAATTAAAAACAGACCGGGCGTGGTGGCTCACACCTGTAACTCCAGCCTTTTGGGAGGCTGAGTTGAGAGAACTGCTTGAGCCCAGGAGTTTGAGATGAGTCTAGACAACATGGTGAGACCTAATCTCTAAAAAAAATTTAAAAAGTTAGCCAGGCATGGTGGCACACATTACTAGTCCCAGCACTAAATCCTTCCTCAGTCTTGGGAGGCTAAGGCAGAAGGACCACCTCGGTCCAGGAGGATGAGGCTGCAGCAAGCCATGATTTTGCCACTGCACTCCAGCCTGGGTGACAGTGAAACTCCAACTAAAAAATAAAAAGTTGCAATAAAAAACATAATACCATTTACATTAGCACATGCTAAAATGAAATACTCAGGTACAAATTTAACAAAATATGCACAAGATCTGTATGAGGAAAACTATAAAACTCTAATGAAAGAAATAAAAGAACTAATAAGTGAAGACATTCCATATCCATGGATAGAATGAACCAATATTGTCAAGATGTCAGTTCTTCCCAACTTGATATAGATTCAATACAATCTCAATCAAAATCCCAGCAAGTTATTTTGTGAGTGTTGACAAACTGATTCTAAAGTTTATTATGGAAAGGCAAAAGACCAAGAATAGAAAACAATATTGAGGCTGGGCGCAGTGGTGGCTCATACCTATAATCCCAGCACTTTGGGAGGCTGAGGTGAGAAGACTGCCTGAGCCCATGGGTAGAGACCAGCCTGGGAAACTTGGTGAGACCTCATCTCTACAATAAATCAATAAAAATTAGCTGGGCATGATGGCACATGCCTGTGGTTCCAGCTACTTGGAAGGCTGAAGCAGAAGGATCACCTGAGCCCAGCAGGTTGAGGTTGCAGTGGCTGTGAGTGTGACACTGCCCTCTAGCCTGGGTGACAGAGTGAGACTCCAACTCAAAAAAAAGAAAAAGAAAGACATAATATTGAAGGAGAACAAATTTGGAGAATTGACAATACCTGACTTCAAGACTAACTATAAAGCTACAGTAATCAAAACAGTGTGGTATGGTGAAAGAAAAGACAAAGGGGTCAGTGAAAGAGAATAAAGAATTCAGAAATAGACCCATGTTACATACAGTCAGCTATAAATCTCTGACAAAGGAGCAAAGGCAATATGATGGAAAAAAAGATAATCTTCTAACAAATGGTGCTGGAACAATTGCACATCCTCATGCAAAATCTAGACACAGACCTTACACTCTTCACAAAATTTAACTTGAAATGGGTCCCAGACTTAAATGTAAAAGTAAAGAATAAAACTCTTAGAAGATAACATAGGAGGAAATCTAGCTGACCTTGGGTTTGACAATGACATTTTAGATATAACACCAAAAGCATGATCCATGACTAACAGAATTGATAAAATGGACTTCATTAAATAAAACACTTCTGCTCTGTGCAAGACATTGTCAAGAGTAGAAAGACAAGTCACAGACTGGGAAGGAATACTTGCAAAACACACAACGGATAAAGAACCATTATCTAAAATATACAAAGATCTCTTAAAACCTAACAACAAGAAAACTAATAACCTGATTAAAAAATGGCCCAATACCTTAACAAATACCTCACCATAGAAGATATATGGATGTGGAACAAGAAGAACTCTCATTCATCGCTGATGGGAATGCAAAGTCGCCAGCCGTATTGGAAGATAACTTGGCAGCTTGTGGCAAAACTGGATGTACTCCTGCCATGCAATCCAGCAATCATACTCCTTGGCATTTACCCAAAGGAGTTGAAAATGTAAAACCTGTACATGGATGCTTACAGCAGCTTTATTCATAATCACTGTTATGGACTGAAAGTTCGTGCCCCCTCAAAATTCGTATGTTAAAAACTAATCCCCAATATGATGGTTTCTGGAGATGGGCCTTTGGGAGTAGTTGGATCATAAGGGTGGAGCATTCAGGAATGAGTTTAGTGTCCTTTTACAAAGAGGCCAGAGAGCTAGCTTTTCCTCTTCTGCCATGTGAGGATACAAGAAGTCGGCTGTCTGCAACCTAGAAGAGGGCCCTCACCAGAACTGTACTAGCTGGAACCCTGATCCTGAACTTCCAGCTTCCAGAACTATGAGAAATAAATGCTTTTTGCTTAAGCCACCTAGTCTATAGTAACTTGTTATAGCAGTCTGAAACTCAGAAGCAACCAAGATGTCCTTCAGTAAGTGAACAGATAAACAAACTTGGTACATTCAGACAATGGAATACTATTCAGAGCTAAAAAGAAAAGCACTTTCAAGCCATGAAAAGACATGGCGGGAACTTAAATGCATACTACTAAGTGAAAGAAGTCACTCTGAAAAGCCTATATACTGTATGATTCCAAATATGACATTCTGGAAAAGGCAAAATTATGAACACAGTAAAAAAGATTAGTTGTTGTCAAGGGAGAGGTTGTGGGGAGGGAGGGAAGAACAGGTGGAGAACAGAGACTTTCAGAGCAGCGAAACTATTTTGTATGGCACTATAATGGTGGATACATGACATTATGCCATGGAATGGTACAACATCAAGAGTGAACCCTAATGTAAACTCTGGGTGATAATAATGTGCCAATGTAGGCCCATCAGTTGTAACAAATGCATCACTCTGCTGGCTGACATTGGTAAAGGGGGAAGCCATGCATGTATAGCTGCAGGTGGTATATGGGAAGTATGTTCTGCTCAATTTTGCTGTGATCCTAAAACTACTTGAAAAAATAGTCTATTAAAAAAATTTTTAGTGGTAATGGTTGTACAACACTGTAAATGTAATTAATGCCATTGAATAGCATACTTAAATTTGTTAAAATGGCACATTTTGTTACATAAAAAAGTGCTCAGCCTCACTCAGCATCAGAGAAATGCAAATCAAAACCACACTGAGCCGGGCTCGGTGGCTCAGCCTGTAATCCCGCGCCTTTGGGAGGCTGAGGTGAGTGAATTGCCTGAGCCCGCGGGTTCGAGACCCGCCTGGGCAGCGAGACCTCATCTCTACAATAAATCAAAAAATCAGCTGGGCGTGGTAGTGCGTGCCTGTAATTCCGGCTACTTGGAAGGCTGAGGCGGAAGGATCACCGAAGCCCAGCAGGTCGAGGCTGCGGTGGCTATGAGCGGCCATTGCACTCCAGTCTGGGCGACAGAGTGAGACTCCAACTCAAAAAAAAACACACTGAGATACCACCTACCCTGTAAAAATGGCTATCATTAATAAAACAACAACAGATGATGGCGAGGATGTGGAGAAAAAGGAACGCTTCTACACTGCTGGTGGGAATACAAACTTGTACAACCTCTCTGGAAAACAGTCTGGAGATCTCTGAAAGAACTAGAAATTGACCTTCCATATGACTCAGCAATTCCCCTATTGGGAATATACCTGGAGGAACTCAAATTATTCTACAAAGAAGGTACCTGCACACGAATGTTTATTGCAGCTCTATTCACAATAGCAAAAACATGGAACCAACCGTGTCGCCCATCGAAGTTGGACGGGATAAAAAAAAAAATGTGGTACATATACACAATGGAATATTATGCAGCCATAAAGAACGACAAATATATGAACTTTGCAGCAACCTGGATGGCTCTGGAGTCGATCATACTCAGTGATTTATCACAGAAACAAAGAACAGAGTTTCATATGTTCTCACTCATAAGAGGACCTTGAACAATTATAATGCTATAAGAAAGCGATTGGCAGTAATGGGAAACTGTTGGTGGGGGAGGGGGTGGGATTGGCAGTTGAGGGAAACTGCTAGGGGAGGGAGAGGCATACCTCATTAATAGGGGTACCTGCATGATCAAGAATTGTATCCCATATCTTTACAATACAAATTAAAAAAAAAAACTTTTTTTAGTGGTAATGGTTGTACAACACTGTAAATGTAATTAATGCCATTGAATAGCATACTTAAATTTGTTAAAATGGCACATTTTGTTACATATCTGTAACCACAATAACATTTAAGGTCAAAAGTCTCTAGTTGTCGCTTTTCCTAATACCCTTTACTAGCTATAGCCCTATTTCTCTGCTTCGTTGTATAATAAAACTCTTCAAAAGAAGAACTGCTACTCCAGTTCTTCTACTATTCTTGCTTTAACCCCTCTAATGTCTCAAGTTCCTATGCACCTGTCACTTTGCCAAAATTGCCTTTACCAGCAGTCAAATCTAATGGACAGCTGTTACTCTTCTTCTTTTTGATCTACCTATAGCTTCTGACACCACTGATCACTCCCTCCTCTGAAAACATCTTCTTCTCTTAGCTTCCAGCGTAGTACCCTCTGCTTGTTTTCCTACCACTCTACTGATCACTCCTCAGTCACCTTTGCTGGTTCCTCCTTTTCTTTCTAACCTTCTTTTTTTTCTTTTTAATTTGAGGATATAGGTATCCTGACCTATATACAGAGGGTGCAAAAAAAAAATGTATACTTTTTTTTTTTTTTTGAGTTGGAGTCTTACTCTTGTCGCCCAGACTGGAGTGCAGTGGCATGCTCACGGCCACTGCAGCCCTGACCTGCTGGGCTTAGGCGATCCTTCCGCCTCAGCCTTTCTAGTAGCTGAAACTTACAGAGGTCCTCAAACTTTTAAAACAGGGGGCCAGTTCACTGTCCCTCAGACCGTTGG
>NW_007233357.1:44080-45940 GCF_000164805.1 Carlito syrichta | reverse complement strand
TAGTCCGCCCCTCCAACGGTCTGAGGGACAGTGAACTGGCCCCCTGTTTTAAAAGTTTGAGGATCCCTGCTACAGACGCATGCCACCACACTCGGCTAGTTTTTGTGATTTACCCGGTCTCACCAAGTTGCCCAGGCTGGTCTCAAACCCCCAGGCACAGGCAATCCTCTCACTTTGGCCTCCACTTTGGGATTACAGGCTAATCTAAAACTTCTGATAATGGTGAACTAAAAGTAATACATAAATAACATCACTTAAAATATGTATACATTCTTTGGCACTTCCGATATATTCTAGTTCCTCAGACTTAAACCCAGTACTTGCGTTCACTTAGTTTTCTAGAGTCCTGTCCTAGGCCCGGTCCCAGTTTCTGAGCCCCAGACCTGCCTCTCAGGACTTGGACCTCCGCCTTTTGCTTTCTTTCAGACCTCTTGGCTTCTGGGCTCTGCCTACCAGACCTCCCTGGACTTAACTCCAACTCTGTTCACCTGGACCTCTGCTCACAGACACCCTGATACCTCTAACTCATCTTCATTACACCTTCACCTGAATATCCTGATCTTCTCTTTTCATAATTGAGACTTTTGAAGAGTCAATCAAGCCCTGGTCCACTTGGTCTCTCTAAGATCTAATAAGGCCAACTCTGGCCAAGCCTTGAGCCTAAAAATAATGAACATTAACTTCTAGCTCCTCAAAGGACATATTCAATCTTAACAGTGCCTGAATATTCTCAGTTAAGACAGCCAAAGTTGGTTGCCAAAACTAATCAATGTCAAACACTTATTTGAGTTTTCTTCAATAGATCTGTTTTACTTAGATTCTTTCATTTGGATGACACCAGAATACATTTTGCATTCTGGTACCTTAAAAAAGAGCTCTTTTAGATTTCTCTGGAAACTGAACAAAAAAAAGATGTGTTGGACCCGAATAAAAATAAAGTGATAGCTACTAGACTCAGCCTAGTGCTGGAAGTTATTCAATCCTAGAACCCAATTTGCACCCTTACTACTCCTAGTATATCTTGTAGGATTAAAGCCACATACCTAGATGCATCGAGGAATGGTTTATAGGCCAAGCTGATCCAGTCTTCCTTATTGGAGGAATACCTTGGCTCCCGGGGTGTTTCCTGCATGGTGTCCAAATCCACTAAATAATGGCATTTACTGATATCAATCTGAAATTAAGAAAGGCCAACACTTCATTAGTAATTGCAAAGGTCCCTTAGGGTAAGGAACATCGGTTACAATCCTAAGAATTCCCACAGGGTTTTAGAAGAACAAATATCCAAGTCCTCAGACAACGTTGCCTATACTCTCTCCACTGAGATAAGAATGTTGGACTATCTTCAAGTATGTTCCAAATATACGTGTAAGCTTTGGGTGGTCTGACTCTAGTTTGAGTTCTTGAGTTCCTCTAGCTTCACAGGTACTTCTGAAGCCACCACAAGTCCACAAACTACCTATCTTCTTCTGCTCACTATTGTGTCATTCTGGTCTGTCACCTCTTATTCCAGAGACTGGAAGGGCATGACTAAACATAGATGCTTATGTGTGAGAAGCCCTGACTCTCCTGAAAGAGTTGTGGGAGGTGAGACCACACATCACAGGTGGTACAGAAATATCAAGCATATCAACTCCTTCAAAAATTCAACAGAAGCCGGGCTTGGTGGCTCAGCCTGTAATCCCGTGCTTTGGGAGGCTGAGGTGAGTGGATTGCCTGAGCCCGCGGGTTCAGGACCTGCCTGGGCAACTTGGCGAGACCTCATCTCTACAATAAATCAAAAAATTAGCCGGGCATGATAGCGCACACCTGTAGTTCCAGCTACTTGGAAGGCTGAGGTGGAAGGATCACCGGAGCCCT
>NW_007233357.1:0-44060 GCF_000164805.1 Carlito syrichta | reverse complement strand
AAAAAAAAAAAAAAATTCAACAGAATTGGCTGGGCTCAGTGGCTCAGCCTGTAATCCCAGCACTTTGGAAGGCCGAGACAAGTGCATTGCCAAAGCTCGCAGGTTCGAGACCCACCAGGGCAACTTGGCGAGACCTTGTCTCTACAATAAATCAAAAATTAGCCGGGCGTGGTAGTGAGCACCTATACTTCCAGCTACTTGGAAGGCTGAGGCAGAAGGATCGCTGGAGCCTAGCAGGTTGAGGCTGCGGTGACCAGGAACATGCCACTGCACTCCAGTCTGGGCGACAGAGTGAAACTCCAACTCAAAAAAAAAAAAATTTAACAGAATTGACAGAGACACTGGAACCATCCTGTGGCAAAACTGAGATATCAAAACTACAGGAGTGAAGATTATGAAAAATTCATAGTATTAAAAGTAGAGTCATTCAGTTGTTGATAAAATGGATACACCAGAACATTACAGATACTCAAAAGAGAATTTTAATACATTTCATGTAAAGCCATTTTGGCACTGTGCCTCTCACAAAATTAATTACGTCAATGAAACATGCTACACAATCTGTAGGATCCTTCTTCAGTTAAATGGTTCATTTCAGACTATCATCACATTCTCTCTCATCTTAAAGCCATCAGGATATTTAGCAGCCACAGGAAAATTTTTTAGGCCTTTTAAATCTTTTAAAAAGTTTGTTTTTAATTTTTAAGAGACGTTATCTCACTATGCTGCTTAGGCTAAAGTGCAGTGGTTACTCACAGGCCAGATCATTGTGCCCTGAGTCCCTGGAATCAAGCAATCCTCCCGCCTCACACTCTCAAGAACCTAATGCCTGGCTAAAAATGTTTTAACATTTTTAAAGCAAAAAATAAATAAAGACACTAAGCAAGTTTCTATGAGGTTAAGTAAAGTCCAAAGATGAAAAACAGACCACTAATGTAGTCCCCTAAAGAAAAGTAAATCTCAAAGGAAGGAAACTAATATTTTTCAACACTTTTTACATGCCAACTATGTTACACATATTATTTTAAAAATCATAGCAAAGCCTGAGAGGGATTATTATCTCTGTCAAGATTCAGACAAATTAGCTTCACTGTTTTCAACATATGTATATTAAAGTCCTATCATGTACTAGGCATTAAGTTAGCGCTTAAAGACATAGAACCAAATAAAAAAAAGACAAGGTTTTTGCCCTAAAAGGATTTATAGTCCTGACCAAAATCACATGAGTATATAGCAGAGTAATATTTGGAAACAGTGTGACTTCAAAAGTCATACCTCAAATTGTCAAAAATGACTGAGTCAGAGGCAAAGTGCTTTCAGTAGCTCATCTATGCATCTTAAAAATTAAAACCAAAAAAGAGTCCTCTTAGATTATCAGCTTTCAGCTATGATAAAGACCATTTGAAACATGTGTAGATCTATATAGCAAATCTCATATTTACTGGTTAAAGAATGAAGCTTTCCCTTCTTGATCAAGGAAAAGTCAAGGCTACTTGCAATCACTACTCTGTTTCACATGGTACTAGAAGAGCTAGAGAGCATGGTAAGACTAGAAAAAAAAACAAAGGGCAGAAGAAATTATAAGGAAGAAACAAATTCATTAAAAGGACATAACTAATATATATGACAGTTTTGGAATTAAGATTTTTATCAAACTTTAGACTTATAGGATGTAAAAGTCAATGCCATATACTTATATAACAACATAAACAAAATGAAATTTTATAAAAAATATAATTTATAAGGATTTGAAAACATCTATCTTGAAATAAATCTAAAAGATGTGAGCGTGCTCTATTTAAAAATTATGAAATTTTGGCTGGACGTGGTGGCTCACACCTGTAATCCCAGCACTTTGGGAGGCTGAAGGGGGAAGACTGCTTATACCCAGAAGACCAGCCTGGGTAACACAGCGAGACCTCCTCTCTACCAAAAAAAGAAAAAGAAAAAAATACACACACACACACACACACACACACACACACATCTATATAATGATATTTTATTGGCAAATGTCCATTAACTGATGAACTTATAATGTGTACTGGAATTATAATATATAATTTAAATGTATCATATTCATACAATAGAACAGTATTAAGTCACAAAAAGGAATAAAATTCTGATAGATCTACATCATGAATGAGCCTTACAAACACTGATGCAACTGAAAGAGGTCAGACACCAAAGGCCATATATAGTATATTATATGATTCCATTTATATGAAAGGTTCAGAATAGGAAAATTCTCCAAGACAGAAAGCAGAGGTTGCTAAGGACCTTCGTGGTGACTGCTTAATGGGCATGGGGTGAGGGCAGGGTGATAAAATGTTATAAAATTAAATATTGGTGATAGTCATACAACATTATGAATGTACTAAAAGCAACTGAATTGTATACTTTAAAACAGTTAAAATGGTAAATTTTATGTTATGCATATTTTACCGCAATTAAAGAAAATAGTGAAATGGTTAATTTCATCTCAAAGCTTTTTGGATAGACAATAAAACAGATTTTACTAATAGAGTGGTATTCCTTTTTCCTAGATTTAAAACTTAACATTGTAAAGATAGCAATTCTAAACAAACTGATTGATAGATTAAGTACAATCTCAATCAAAATCCCAACAGACTTTCGTGACGCTTGACAAGCTGATTCTAAAATAGCGAAGGACAAGAACAGCTAAGGCACTGTTAAAAAAGAACAAAGTAGGGACTGACTTACTATAGCACTATAGATATTAAGACAGCGAGGTATCAGTGCAGGAATAGATAAACAGAACAGAGTGCCTAGAACAGACAGATGTAGGCACTTATAGACCTTGATTTATGACAGAAATGACACCACAAAGCAGCGAATGTTCTTTTCACCAACGGGTGCTGGGACAACTGGAAATCCATTAGGGGACAAAATGAAATTGGACCTCAACCTCATTCCACACACAAAAATTAACTTCAGATGGAGTACAGACCTAAAAGTGAAAAGTGAGCTCTTGGAAGGCAATGTAGAAAACTATCTTCAAGACCTTGGGGTAAAAAATTTGTTAAACCACACACAAAAAACATTACCTATAAAAAGAAATGATGGACACATTTGACTACACTAAAACTGAGAATACCGGTTCATCAAAAGACACATTGAGAGTGAAAAGACGAGCCATAAATTGTGAGAAGATATATGCAACTCATTTATCCATCAAGGATTTATATCTAGAATATATAAAGAACTCTTGCTAACCAACGAGACAAAGACAAACCACCCCACAGAAACAAGGGCAAATAATTTGTAATAGTTACTTCACAACAAAAAAATCTAAAGGCCAAAACAAATGTAAAAAGTGCTCAATCTCATTAGTAACCAGAAAATGCAAATGAAAACCACAATGAAAAATTGGAATATCAAGTGTGGATCAGAATGTGGAACAATAATTTTATATTGCTGGCAGGAGATTATGTTGCTACAAGACCTTTAGAAAACTATTAGGCAACATCTGCTGAAATTGAACATATGATCAACACAATTCTACTCCTAGGTATTAGATTGAACTATATGAAATAATTAATATTTGATGTTTGATCCACAAAGATGGTAGTTTCATATGGTTCAACCTAATGTATATCCAACCGAAATGCTTGCACCAAAAGTCAAGTTTAAGGATGTTCTCAATGGTGTTATTTGTAGCTGGTCCAGATTAGAAAAAACCAAACATCATCAACTGTAAAATAATAAATACACTGTGGTTAAGTCATACAATGAAATACTATACACTAATAAGAAAGAATAAACTACTGCTATCTGCCAATAACGTGTGATAATTACAAACAAAATGTAAGTGAAAAGATCAGGACACAAAAGAATAAATGCAGTATTATTCAGGTAAAACTACCCTAAATCATTTAGGGCTGCATGTAAAATGATAACTCTAAAGAGAAAAAGCAAGAAAATTATTATCATAAAAGTCAGATAACTCCCTGCAAAGGGGGTTATGGGTAGTGATCAAAAGGAATGACTAGGGGAACTTCTGGGTGCTGACAATATACTATTATTTCACTTAGGTGATGATTACACAGGCACTTGCTCTATTATTACTGAATTATTATTAATTTACCGTACTCGTATTTTATCACATAAAAGTGCATATAAGAACAAACGTGGTCCTCCCTGGCTTACAGTAAACTCTGTTCTTCCCCAGCCTCTACTCTACAGCAATGTTCTCATTCTCTCCCAGCATTATTTATATGTAAAAAAGACTTCAGTCTCACATCTGTCTCTACATATGGCCTATTCCTCCAGGGGAGAGGAAGCGCTCTGAGAATTGACGTCAGACCCAATTCCATTCCACATAACTCTCTAAAAATGATCCTTTGCATAAACACTTCAGGAAGTAGCCTTTTTGGTCTGAACACCCACTCTATAGCTCCCAAGGATTGTAAGAACATGAAATAAGTTTTTAAAAAAGCTTTACAAGTGCCATGCCTCTGTAATCAAATAGAACCAGCAAGAGACAGAGACTTACAGTCTCATGCTTAGACCTTCTTTAGTTACGGAGCCTTCCCTGTGACTTTTCTTTCTTTCTTTTTTTGAGTCAGAGTCTCACTCTGTCATCCAGGCACGCTCACAGCCACAGCCACAGCAGCCTCGACATGCTGGGCTCAGGCAATCATTCTGCCTCAGTCTTCCAAGTAGCTGAAACTACAAGTATGCACCACCATGCCCAGCTAATTTTACTTTTTTTTATTGCCGAGACAAGGTCTCGTCAAGTTTCCCAGGCTGGTCTCAAACCCCTGGGCTCAGGCAATTGTCTCGTCTCTACCTCCCAATGTGCTGAGTATAAGCATGAGCCACCGTACCCTGCCCTTATGACATTTGAAAACTTAATCTCAGCCTGGCTCTTTCTGGTCAGGCACACTACAGGTCTGGTTATCTAGATTTGGTGTTGGGTACACAGTCTACCAGAGATAAAACTGGTAACTAATTAATACTCCACTATATCAGTCTGCTTAGGCTTCACTCATCACACAATCATCCATAAGCAAATTCTATTTAAAAAAAAAAGTCTGCTGGGCTAGGTGGCTCAGCCTGTAATCCCAGTAGTTTGGGAGGCTGAGGTGAGTGGACTGCCTGAGCCCGTGGGTTCAAGACCAGCCCAGGTACCCTGGTGAGACCTTTCCCTACAATAAAAAAAAAAAACAAAAAACTAGCCGGGCATGGTAGCACATGCCTGTAGTTCCAGCTACTTGGAAGGCTAAGGCAGAAGGATCACCTGAGCCCAACAGGTTGACGCTGGGGTGGCTGTGAGCATGCCACTGTACTCCAGCCTGGGCAACAGAGTGAGACTCCAACTCAAAAAAAAAAAAAGTCACGATCTTAGAAAGGCACCAATCAAAATCATATTAGTTGAGATACTAATCCATTAAAAATATCTGTAACCTCCTTTTCATTCTTTCTAGGAAGCAGTTGATAAACAACTAAAACATACATGGACAAAGGCTTCCAGCAGAAAATGATTAGGTACGATCAAAGGCAAGTTCTTTATTAGATAAAGATAACAACAATAATAATAAGGCCATTAGAAAAGGAGTTTTAATTTAGTAGGCCTAGATTCAGGTCAAACTAGCTGAGTGACCCATACTCATTTAAGTTTCTTTATACCTTAACTTCTTCTGTACAATAAAGATATATCACTTACCTCAAATAGCTGTATTAAGGATTAAATGGGCTGGGTGCAGTGGCTCACACCTGTAATCCCTTTGGAAGGCTGAGGCGAGAGGAATGCCTGAGCCCGGGAGTTCAAGACCAGTCAGAGCAACATAGTGAGACCTCATCTCTATAAAAAAATCAAAAAATTAGCCGGGCATGGTGGTGCACACCTATAGTCTCAGCTACTTGGGAGGCTGAGATGGAAGGATCCCCTGAGCCCAGAAGGTCAAGGCTACAGTAGCTGTGATTGTGCCAGGGCACTCCAGCCTGGGACGCAGAGTAAGACTCTGACTCAAGGGGAAAAAAAAGGATTAAATGAGATGATTCATTTAAGTAAAACTGGTAAACTGTAAAGGATTATAAAAATAGTTGGAATATTAGAAGGAATACTTGACCAGCTCTGTGAAATTTAAGACTTTAACTGGTAGAAAAGATCCCTGGAGCATTGGAGACCATTCAAATGAATTACTGTTTCAACCTAGGGTGATGTCTATTGTCAATTCAAATTAAACCCAACATGCAGGATAGAAGGGTAACAACATTAACCACATATAGGCCCTGATTAGCAATGAATTAGTAGCACTCATTAAATGATATCAAAATGAATCTTCTGTACATCCTCAAAGCATTTATTAAGTACCTATTTGGTGACTCCTAAACTAGAGTATATAAAATTACTATAAGACATATCCCTGCTCTTAAACTTGTAATTCAAGAAATGACATTAGCACATATGAAATACAGAAAGTGATATTAAAAAAGAATTCAGAGGTCAGGAGCAGTGGTGCATGCCTGTAATCCCAGCATTTTGGAAAGTTGAAGCGAGAGGGCTGCCAGCGCCCAGGAGTTCGAGACCAGCCTAGGCAAGGTGGCAAGACCTTGTCTCTACAGAAAAATCAAAACATGAGCTGAGTGTGGTGGCATGCATCTGTAGTCTCAGCTACTTGGAAGCCGAGGTAGGAAGGGCCACCTGAGCACAGCAGGTTGAGGTTGCAGTAGCTGTGATAGGGGCACTGCACTCCAGCCTGAGCAACAGAGTGAGACTCTGATTCAAAAACAAAAAGATAAATACATAAATAGTAATTCAGAGTTCAGAAAGGAAGAGATCACTGAGGACTACAGTAGTTGAAAAGATTTCCTAGAGATAGTAATAAAAGTTGAAGTAAAACAGAAGGGAAAAGGCAAGAATGAGTATGGTAACATGGGGAAGAGGAAGAATATCTGCCTGTCCCAAAAGGCATATTATGTTGAGAAACAAAACTAGCAAGATAGTCTAAGGACTAATATTAAAGGACTCCAAGGAGAAGGATCTGGATTTTATGCATCAGAAATTGACTTGACACTTTTCAGCCAAGAGGTATGATGATAAAAACTGGGTCTTGGAGAGAACTCTACTGGCTAGGCTGGGGAGGTAGGGCAAGGAAGTACTAGGGGAAAGAGCTGATACAAGGACTCCAGTGATTAATGTCATATCCATCTGTGAGGTGATAATGCCTCTGATGTATCCATAGACTGGGAGAATGAAGAAAGAAGAAAGGGAAAATCTTAGATCTATTTCAAGAGAAAGCAATGACAGCCTACCTATCATCTTTTCTTCCCTGTCTTCTCCTACCCTTCCAACTTTTCTTCCCTCCTCTGCTTCTTTTCGTGCATTCTTGTGTACATTTGTTAAATATATATTATCAAAGATGACAGATTTCAAATTCAGTGAACTAGGGAGAAGAGGCAGTTGTAGTGAAGAATCAGGTGGGGTGACACTGAGGAAAGATGCTAACTTCTGTCTTACATTTAATGAGGTGGGAAGATGCACGGTACATTCAAGTTGAGTCATGCGTTGCTTAACAACGGAATCCATTCTGAGAAATGTGTCATTAAGTGAGTTCGCTGTTGCATGAACACCACAGTCTACTCATATAAGCCAAGATGTAGAGTCTACTATACACCTAGGCTATATGGTAGAGCCATCATATATGTGGTCTGCCATTGACTGAAACGCTGTTATGCTGTCATGACTGTAATTGAAAGAAGGCTAATATGACTAGAATACTGAGTTAGAGAACTGTTTTCTGTTCCTACTGCCTGGAACACTCCCTCCTGCCCCCTCATAAAGTCCTACTCATGCTTCAGATTTCAGCTAAAAATGATTTCATTAAGAAAGACTTCAATGACCACTTAAACTAGGACAGACCCCCAAATTACATGCTCTCATAGCAACCAGTACTTCTCAAAACATTTCACAATAATAATCTATGAATCAATTGGGAAATTCATTGTAAACTCTATGAAAGTTGAGACTGTGTCTGTCCCATTCACTCTTCTCTTCCAAAAACCTAGCACACTACAAAACAGACAGTAGGTGCTAAGTAAATGTATATTTAAAGAAACATATAGAAGAATGCACAAAAAGAAGCAAAGAAGGGAAGAACAGGTGAAAGAGTAGAAAAGAGAGGAGAAAGAAACAGAGAGGGCAGAAGACCACAGATAAAGCTGGGCAGATGTCTATAGTGCTGAGCAGATGGGAGAGCGGAAGAAGCAAGGGACAGAAGGACCCATTAGAGAGAAGTAGAAGAATCAGAGAAGTTTCAAAAATTAGGGTAGAGAATGGATTTCACGTGCCACAGAAAGGCTGTGAGGAGGCTGAAGACTGAGAAAAGGTACCAGTAGGAATGGGTTCAACAGTGTACCAAATAATTGTATCACAGTTTAAAAGGCTGTGTGGGGACAAGGAAAGAACTAATAATCCAATCTCCTACTCTCAGTGACCTTCCCTGCTCTATCCAGCTGCCTGAGCCAAGCCCCACAAGTCCTAAGACAGGAAGGATATGAAGCTGCATTCAGGCATCTATCAGATAGAAATGACAATGACGCACGTAGCTGTAAAAATAGAGATCTCTGGCAAGGGCCAACATGAAGTTCAGGGAACATTGCAGAGAAACCATCTCCACATATAAGACAGATCTTATTTCTCAAATGTCACTGAAAATTCTCGGGTAAACAACTGTCCTAGAGAATCCTCTAAGAGCCTAAGGGGATAATGTGAAAGATCAATCAAAATCAACTGTTCTGTAATCTACAAGGCAAAACGGAGAATTAAAACTGAAAAAACTGTTTAGACACTGCACACAGCTAAGTAAAATTTGGCTATAACTGAGGCTATCCAACAGCAACAATGGTTGACATAAGCTGCTAATTTAATACTTAACTTGTAAGCAGCATTCAGAATGTCTTCTTTCTAAATACATAATAAATTTGGATTCATCTCATCTCTTCATATCCCTCGGTGAACAATGGTAGTAAGGCCCAAACCTTCTTCTTCTTTTTTTTTTTTTTGATGAATCTTTTTTTTTTTTTACTTTAAAGATGTAGGGTACAAGTCAGAATTGGGTGCTTAAGTGGTCTAGGTACAGGCCCAAGCCTTCTTATAGCTGAGCAGTATAAGCTCTGTGAAGGCAGGATCTGAGTCTGTCTTGATAGCACTGGTGCCTGTTATAGTACCTGGCATATCTCAGGCAGTCAAAAAGTACATGTGAAAGGAAAGAATGGTCACCAGCTGTACAAAGTTGCTGGAGCAACTTTAAACACCAAGCTGCTCAAAACTATGACTAGCTACCTATAAGTGCCAAGAATTTCTTCCCTTAGTTTCTAATTCCTAGGGGAAAATCTATTTCTTCCATAATACCATAAAGTAAATATCAAATCATAATACATCTACTAAACATCTCTAATTAGCAAAATGAGTTCAAGCTCCAGTAAACTGACTACTAGTTTTGAGTAAACCTAGAAAATTCGCCATAACAAGATTTGACTTAGCTGGATATTTTATCAAATGGAAAATTAAAGTATGTGAGTTGCCTACAGAAATCAAATTTAATCAAAAATTTAAACAACTATTTTTGGATTCCATTACTGTGATCAAGATATACACCCCATTCAAGTCTACGAATGTGCCCCTGCTATTTGGAAGGGGATTAGAGAACCCAAAGGGAACAGAAAACAAAGAGAAGAATCACATTCAAAAGCAACTGTCTCAGTCTGTTCTGTACTGCTGCAATAGAATACCTGAGACAGAATAATTCATTAAAAAACAAAAATTTATTTCCTCACAGTTCTGGAGGTGGACAAGTACAAGATCACAGTGCTGGCATCTGGTAAGAGCGTTCTGACTGTGCTATCCCATGGTGGAAGGCTTCATGTGGTAGAAGGGCAAAGAAAGCATAAGCAAGAGGGGGCCAAACTCGTTCTTCTGTAAGGAACCATCTTCTGAGATAACAAACCCACTCCCATAATCACAGCACTAATCCATTCATGAGGGTAGAGCCCCCATGACCCAAACACCTTGCGTTAGGCACCACCTCCCAACACTGCCACATTAGGGATCACATTCTCAACACCTGAACTTTGGGGATACATTGAAACCATAATGTTAACCCAAAGTCCAAATGGAGATTCCTTGTTTTTCTCAATTCATAGACAGGATGTTAGAGATAATCAAGTCTGATTCTGTAGCCTTCCAGACCTTTCTGCATGTAAAATAGTTCTGAAAATATATCTTTTGACTCCACTTTAGTCATAATTTTTTTATTACAAAAAAACAAATGTAAAAAGAAATCCTTCTGCACATGCCCTACCATATTTGAAAACAGATGATTATTTGTGTTCCTATGAGGCCCTGCTCTCAAAGTCTGTACTCGTACAAGATCAAGTGAGCTTTCGCCCTTCTGCTCCACAGATTTCTGTCCTCCCTGAGCTCAGCTTAGGACATCAGCATGACTCTTTGACAGGTGGGTAGCCCCTGTCAAACTTCCCACTGGCACTGGACCCAGAGTGGCACCAGAGCTCCTTGGGGCTCACCCCCAAAACTCTAGGGCCTCCCACTTATCCCACATTCTCATGTCTCTTCACTGTGCCAGATCAGAGGCAAGCTCAACAGTGTCTTCCTTCCTGCTGATTCCACCAACCCCATTCCCTTGGCTGTGGTTTCGCTGTAGGGACAGTGGGAATCTGTTCCTACAGAAATCATCCATTCATGCGTGTCACTAATTAGATGACAAGACATTTGGCTACCTTAAGGGAGTCATAGCTACTTCCGCTGTTTGCCTGTGCTTCATTGAACTTCTTCACTTTGACATTCAGCATACTAGGCAGACATCACATTGTGTCAAAATCTGCTGCAGGCCTTCAAGTTGGATACGGATTATATCAGCAAGCAACCATAAAACAAACATTTGAAGCAGCTAACTCTCCAAAAGACAAAAACAGAAAAGCAGAATATTATGATTATGCTCTCTGCCTCCAACTAAGTGCCCTTCTTAGTTAAATCTAGCGATAATTTCCATTTGCATCAGGAAATGGGATCTCTAATTCTCAGCCTCTCACTTCCTCAGATTTTTACCATCTTTCCAAAAGGTTTGGACTATAAACCATTAAGATCCCTCTCAACTCTAAGAAATAATCACTGTAGAGAAAATAATTTTATTGCAATTGTAAATATGCTCCACGTTGCTGGTTCTACTTTTCTCTGAACTACAGCTGCTCATCTTTAGATATATTTTCATATTAATAGACAGTTCTGCTCCAGAGGCAACAAATACCTACTTTTTACATTGTTGAGACTTGGGCAATTAGAAAGTCTATGTCTTTTCTAGTACTAAACATAGTTGAAGAAACATATTTGTCGCAAATGGCAATGGCAAAATAAGATCATTCAGTTCTCTCAATTTGTTGATGTCAAGAAACTTTTTTTTTTTTTTGAGTTGGCGTCTCACTCTGTTGCCCAGTGTGCAGTGGCTGCTCCCGGCCACCGCAGCCTCGACCTGCTGGGCTCCGGGGATCCTTCTGCCTCAGCCTTCCAAGTAGCTGGAACTACAGGCATGCGCTACCACGCCCGGCTAATTTTTCTGATTTTATTGTAGAGATGAGGTTTCACCAAGTTGCTCAGGCAGGTCTCGAACCCGCAGGCTCAGGCAAACCACTCACCTCAGCCTCCCAAAGCGCAGGATTACAGGCTGAGCCACCAAGCCTGGCTGTCAAGGAGCTATTTAAAGTCATAATATTATCAAGGTTAATGACGGAAAGGGTTAGAGAAATTTTGTGGGCTTGCATGCCTGAAAAATTGTACGTTTTTACAGAGCTTCTTCAGCTCCAAGTGCTTTATCATTATTAAAAAAAGTTGATTTAGGAACAGGTCACATGTCTTATCTCCAGATTCTAGAGTCACCACATAGCTCTATCCTGAAGTTGGGTGACCAAAAACACAGAAAGTTCCAACTGTTGTTTCTCTTCTCATGTCTCGCAATAGCTGTCACTAATCAATTGTAGCACTCTTCAACAGCCTGGATTCAATGTTATCATGCTTTTCAACCCTGGGCTCCAGTCAGTTATTACCACTTGATTAGAAGTATCGCATGAAATTAAACTGGTACCAGGTAGGGTGTGGTGTAGTGCTCTGTGAGTTCTTGATTTTGCCATAGAAAAGAATTTCAGAGTGAATCCAAAGTAAAGTTTAAGCAAGAATTCATTAGAAATAAAAAGGCATGCTCAAGAAAGGTATGAGTGCCTTAAGAGAAAAAGCATGTTTGCCTCTGACAAGAAGCTTTGTATAATTTTACGATGATTAAGCAAATCTCATAAGAGGCAGGTTACAGATGTCTGGTCATGAGTGTTGATTACCATCTCTCAACCTTCTAAGGTTACAAGGACCTTCTAAATAATGAAAGTTATTGCCTAACTAGATTTGGACTTTTTTTAAGAACATGTCTGTTTTGGGCAACTCCCTATTGTTTCTGTGATTTACTGTACTTGTAGATCTACATTCCAGCCCGCAAGGCGGTCAGGTCTGGTAGGCCTGACTGGTCAAGGGGTCAGGTCTGGGAGACCTGATTGGTCAGGTGAAGGTTGTGTACTGATAACAAAGATGTCTGAACTCTTATCCTGTTTTAATTTAGACCTGCCTGCAAGAAACATCTCCATCTATGTTTAAACCACACTGACTAACTTGTCTCAAAACTATTTGTCACCTTGTGAAATCAAACATGCGGGTAACACCCAGGATGATGATAACACAACTCAATGAATCCAATGGGATGATATCTCTTAGTTCTCAACAACATATCTCAATGTAAACAAACATCCTACTTTACATAAAAATGCACATTCAGAAATCTAAGAAATCATGGACGATTGCTTCACTTCTTCTGTTTTACAACAACAAATTTCACATTTCTTTCATAAATTTAACTTTAAAAATATCTGTTTATATAAAATATTTTAAGAATGCATCTATAATACAGAATGAAATTCATTAGTATTTATGACTAAAGTCATTTTCACTACCATTAAGAAAGCCCTGTTAAGTACTAAATTAGGAAACAAAAAAAAATCACACAAATTTTAGAGAACTACTCAGAGCTAAGTTTAGCTACGTATACAAAAAGTCACTATTTTTGTCAAAATCTCCATTTTTTTAAGTATTTTATATTGTTATTATAATTTAAAAGGGAACCAAAGAAAGATAAACATATGAATAGATATCTCCCCTTTATGAGCTTCCTACCTAAGAGGGACAATAACAGATGTACAAACTTTAAATGACAATCAGCCAACAGAATACAGCCATTATACCAAAGCACAAATAAAAGGCAAAGGGAAGTTGTCAGTTATCCAATGTTGGCAAAACATGTTCAAAATATCTTTTGCTATTGTAATTTCCTCACTTAATCAGTTAGTTGACATTATCAGTTCCTAGTATATATTTTACAATCCAAGAAGAGGGAATGTCTTTTTATTTTTTATTTTAAACATTTTGTTTGTTTGTTTGTTTGTTTGTTTAGGCAGGGTCTTCCTCTGTTGCCCAGGTTGGAGTGTAATGGTACGATCAAGGATCACTGCTGCTTGAACTCCTGGGCTCAAGCGATCTTCCTGCCTCAGCCTCCCAAGTAACTAGGATTACAGGCATGCACCACCATGCCTAGCTAATTTTTCCTTTTTTTTTTCCTTGTAGAGATAGGGTCTCCTTATGTTGCCTAAGCTGGCATGAGTCACTGAACTCAGTCTTAGGAATGTCTTTAAACTCAAAACTTTTCACAGTTATTTTCATCATCCATTCAAAAAAATGCAAATTCAATATATAAAGCTCTACCTGGGTTAATATTTGTATCAACCTATGAAATTATATATCTTTTTCTTGGCTTGAAATGTTACAAAGAGCTAGATGGGAAAAAGGACTGGAGAAGGTGTTCAATTTTATGTTGATTCCTATGTTGGTTTCAACACACAACTTTGTTTATTTGAAATTCTGTGAATTTGCAATATATCTCAGTCGCATATTGAAGTGTTAGTAGCAAAATATATTTAAGAGTAGGGGTTATTTATGTGCTGTTTATTCTATTAACATAGATAATTGGTTGTATTAAATGTGTTAAGAGTAAATTAATTTTTTAAAAGATTAAGTCCTTTTCTTCTTTTAGGAAAAATGAATATTGCAGAATTCTTGGAGAGCTGACAGGGTAAATGGCCATAGAAAAGTTGCATCACAGGCCAGGTGTGGTGACTCACGCCGATAATCTTAGCACTTTGGGAGGCCAACGTCAGAGGATCGCATGAATCCACGGGTGCGAGATCAGCGTGGGCAACTTGGCGAGACCTCGTCTCTACAATAAATTAAAAAATTAGCAGAGTGTGGTGGCATGTGCCTGTAGTTCCAGCTACTTGAAAGGTTACGGCAGAAGGATCACCTGAGCCCAGCAGGTTGAGGCTGTAGCGGTCGTGAGTGCACCACTGCACTCCAGCCTGGGTGACAGAAGGAGAGACCCCAACTCAAAAAAAAAAAAAAAAAAAAGAAAGAAAGAAAAAATTACATCATAATAAAAAAATAAAAAGATATCAGTAGCTCTTCTTTGCTTAATCTGCAAAGGAGACATTTCCTGTAGAAAGTAGATCTGCAGTCTAAAAGGTGGTTTGGCAGACTAGTTGGAGGGAAGGAGACAAATAAGAATGGCATCACAGGAACAGAAAAACCTATCTCTGTAAAGACTTACAGGTATAAGTGTACCGGGCAGACATGCTAGGTGGGAGAGGGAAGAGGCATGGTTTCCAGACTTTGAATCAGAGTTTCCGCAAATGGCCCTGACTGGGATTCAGAAGTATCTGTATGGAACAGACCTAACATAGCTAAAAGAAGAGTATTGAGCTGGCACAGTGGCTCATGTCTGTATTCCCTTCACTTTGGAAGGCCAAACTGGGAGGATTGCTTGAGTCCAGGAGGTCGAGGCTGCAGTGAGCTGTGACTATCCCACTGCACTCCAGCCTGAGCATCAGAGTGAGACTCTGACTCAAAAAAAAAAAAAAGTAATCCAAAGGAAGGCCCAAACTTTACCTGTACAATGTCCACTTGCATATCTAAATCTGAATTGTACCCCACATCTTTAAAGTTAAAAAAAAATTAAAAGTATTGCATCTTCTGGTAATATATCAAACTTGATGGGAACCAGCTAAGATGCAAAGCTGCCAAACACTGACCTTTGCCAATTCACATGAGGAACAAATGACATTAGAAACAAATGACAGAAGAAAGCTAGACATGATCCCTGTCCTCTAGGAGCTTGTAGCCTAGTACCCTTCCTGGAATACAAATATACCTGGAAATATCATAGTGTTTGAATTCTAATTGATCTAAATTTTTCTTATTAACAAGGTTTGGGAAGACCTCTCTTTAATTCAAAGACTTAAATGAGGGGTTATTTGAATATTTTAAATTAAAAATAAAAACCCTGCCATGTACAAGCCTTACATTAGGTACTGTGAAGGTTTCAAAGATTAATGACAAAGAAATGAACCCTTGTCTTTAAATAATGTATAATTTAGCAGAGAACAGTCACATACATAAATATGTGAGAACAAATGAAATGGGGAAGAAATGAAAATTATTTCTGCTCAATTAACTAAAATCCAGAAACCTCAAAGCATTTAATTTCCCCTAAACACTCAATGTTCTTTCATACTTCAAGCCTTTGAATAGGCTGTTCCTCTTGACTAGGTCAATTTCCCCTTCCTCTGCCAGAAAACTCATAATCATCCTCTAAGACCCAGCTCCTGTGCTACCTCTTATGTGACACTGTCCCCAAATAGAGAAGTAGGAAGAGTTCTCCTACTTTCTCTGGGCTCCCACAGCCCATTATGGCATCTACTATATGGTTTAATAATATTTTAGGTTTGTTTCTCCTATTAGACCCTCAGGGCTTGATTTATGTCCTTTTCTAAATTCATCTTTAGTTTTATCAAAACAATATATGCACAGAGTTTTTTAAAAAATTTAAGTAGTACAAAAAGTTTATCAGGCAAAACGCAGTACCTTCCTTGCTCCCCCATTCTGATTCCTAGAGGCAACCACTCACAACTCTTCCAGCTTGTTCTCCTGGTAGCTTTTGATTTTTCAATCATCAAATAGCAATATACACTAACTTCTTTTGGTATGCGATGCATCTTGGTATGGATCTTCTGTCATCCATCATTTCAGGGACACTTTGTGGCCTTTTTAAATCTGAAAACCAATGTCTTTCTGTTCTGAGGATTTTCTCGCATGGTATCTCTGGCAGTTTCCTCTCCTCCATTTCATCTGTTCTCTCTTTCTGGATCTCCTATTAGCTAGACTCTTGATCCTCTAATTTTACTGTTTCTTTCCTTATTTTCTATATCTTTGGGTATTATTATGGTCTTTAAGATCTCTTCTACTTTATCCTCTAATCATTCTGATCTTTTAAATTTCTATTATCTTTACTTTTAACTTCTAGGAGCTCTTACATCCTAATTATTCCCCTTTAAAGATATATACATATGTACACTTTTTTTTTTTTTTTTTTTTTGGCCAAGTGCAGTGGCTCACGCCTATAATCCCAGCACTTTGGGAGGCTAAGGTGAGAGGACTGCCTGAGCCCACAGGTTGGAGACCAGTCTGGGCAGCATGGCGCGACCTCGTCTCTACAATAAGTAAAAAAATATTAGCTAGGCATGGTGGTACATGCCTGTAGTTCCAGCTACTTGAAAGGCTGAAGTGGAAGGATTGCCTGAGCCCAGCAGGTCGAGGCTGCGGTAGCCGTGAGCATGCCATTGCACTCTAGCCTGGGTGACAGAGTGAGACTCCCACTCAATCAATCAATTTTTTTTTTTTTTGCTTTATGAATGCCAAAATTGTACTCTATCAGGTAGTAAAACAAAAAACTTAAGACAAATTAAATTGGATAGAGTTTAACTGAGCAAAGAAGGATTCATGTATCAGGCAGCCTCCCAAACTAGAGCAGGCTCAGGGAGACACTGGGTTAGCCATATGGTGGAAGAAAATTTATGGACAGAGAAAGGTAAGTGGAGTACAGAAAATAGAAGTGAGGTACAGAAATAGCTGGACTGGTTACTGCTCAGCATCTGCCTTATTTGAACCCGGTCTGAATGACTGCCTTTGATTGGCCAAAACTCAGCAACTGACACAAGAATAGGTTAATCAGTCTATATATCCAGCTAGGTCAGAGTTCACCATGTGCAAAGCTAAAGAAGCTTCTAGGTCAACCCACAACATGCAAGGAGGCAGCTTTGGGCTAAACATAATTTAACACAGGAAATATTGATTATATAAGTGTAAATTTTTCTTACTGCTTCTACACTATTTCTGTTTCTTTCCATTCCTTTTCTTCCCCCATAATTACTCCCCTTCTTTTTTTTTTTTTTCTTGTTAGGGACTTTTCTTAAATGATAGGAGACTAATAATACAAAAGTATTTTTAGCACATAGTCAGGGATAATAAAAAGCTGAACAAACGAATGGGTGGGTGAGTGAACCAATGAGGGAACAGAATGAGAAACACTTAGACATGATTAAGAATGAACAAGATGTCTCAGGATTGGAGATGAACAGATTTACAGACTACCGTCTTCGTGAGCCAGTGATTCGAGACTTGCCCCTGCCAGTAGGTAATCTCAAGCATGCTTATCAGACAAACAAGACTTTTTGTCCAAACCCCAACAATCAGCAAATTAATTAGTTTTAACTGTTATTTAATTCCTTAACCCCCCTCCCACCTGGAAGAATTTAACATATTCTATTTGCCTTATCCACTCCAGTATCCTCTTTAGTTTTAGGTCTCTAAAAAAATTTTCCTCAGAGCCTGTAAATTGGTAAACAACATCTATTTCTTTGAAGTAATCAAGATATAGCTTGCACAAAGAGTAGCAAAAGCAGTCTGAAATATGATTGAAATGACTTGAGAGGTGGCCAGAAGGCTAAGGGGCAAAAATTACTTAATAAAAAACTTATCTCCCAGTTTTGAGTTGAAAGTTCTCCGTATGCTCAAAGATGAGAAATGCAAAGTCAGCAGACAACACGCTGAGTGTTGTTCATCAAGTACAACAGAGAACTTGGTAGTGGTGTAAAGATTTCATATTGCTAGCCCCATTATAGTTATTTTGTTTTTCATGATGGAAGTAAAACATAGCTTACTATTAAAAATATAAGTAAAAAGTATTTTATAAAGTCATTTATAATTCTCCCACCCAAAGAAAATCACCATCAATCTGTTTCTGTATATCTCAGAACTTTTTCTCTGAAGCTATTGATTTTTCATCACAAAATCTGAATCACGCTATATATATACTGTTTTGCTGTGATTATTTTTAGTTTGAGAATTCTCAGTTTAAATCCCTGGTAACATTAAGTGTCTACTACCCCCTAGGTCTAAAAGCTAAAGTAACACAAGTTGAACCAGAATCAGAGGGAATAATTTCTTCTCTCATATTTAACAATATCTCACACCACAAAATCTGAGACTATAACCACATCATCTACAATTCAAAAATCAAAAGACTGGATTTAAATCTTCATTAAAGTATAACCAAAGAGCTCATTTTTTTGTTGTTTCTTTAGATTTAATCATTCTTTCTTGCATCAAAAATAACAAAATTGTAGGGTGACATGAACACATGATTGTGAAACAAAAATGTGTTTCATTTCATTAGTCACCGGCTACATATCAACCAGCTGTCAAAGCTAAAAATATGACTTAATTTAAAATTTTGTAAAACACAAGCATTTAAGATTCATTTTGAAAGAAATGTGACTTCTTTCAGTTTCAGCCCACTAGAAGCTTTGGAGAAGAACAAATTAAGTACCTCTAAATCAAAAGAAAAAAAAGTTAACAGTGGGGGAATTCAAGCTCATGTATTCACCATCAGTATCACATTGTTTACATCTTAACAATAAAATATGTTGATATGACAATTTAATACCATCCCAAATGTAAACAAAAATACGTATTCTCAAAAAAAAAGAGAACTGAGATCAAGATACTACTAATAAAAGATCTGCATTTTGTCATGTGAGGGGTGAGCTAAGGAGAGCTGTGTAGTAATAATTATCACAGCTTTTCCTCAGCAGTTGTAACTTTGTCAGAGTTGGAGTCTGCAGCATCACACCCAGGGACCAAGACAGAACACAGAGGAAGCCTCTAACTGAGCCTCTTTCCTGTGGGACAGAGCAGCATGAAAACTTCCAACTCTGGTCATAAGGGCCCTTGGCCCAGGAAGCACATCTCCAGGTAAACTTTGCCACCATAAAATAAAAATATTTGATTGGAAAATCGGTAACAGAATAAGCTAAAATAAAAACTCTAACTGGATTTCAGGTGTTGTTATAGCAAATTGGAAGGAGATGCAAATAAATTTCAAGGGTCTTAGAACTTCTCAGTCATTTAAAGAGAAATACACTTTGCTTGATTCCAAAAAAGAAACACAGACTCTACTAACTCCCAGTCAGTGCTCCTGCCACTGCAGCAAGGGTCAGTCATCAATATTCACCTATGATATTCCTTTACTGAAATAAGAACATTGGGGCTTGGGAGGAAACATTTGAAAGAAAAAGACTTCAAGTATTTTTCTAGCTTTTCATTTCCTCTTTTAGATATGCTTCAGTTAAATTCAAAAAAGTAGCTGTCACCAAAAGGCACAGACTGTCTTACAGTTTTTCTGTCCCCCACACAGACTTGCTAAATACACATTTGTTTGGTTTTTGTTTTCTTTAGAGACAGGGTCTTGTTCTGTTGTGCAGGCTGGAGTGCGGTAACATGATCATAGCTCTCCTCAGCATTGAACTCCTGGGTTTAAGCAATCTTCCTGCCTCAGCCTCCCAAGTACCTGGGACTACAAGTAAATATCACCAAGCTCAGCTAACTTTTTATAATAAAAAATTTTTTGTACAGACAAGATTTCACTATGTTGCCAGGCTGGTCTTGAACTTCTAGCCTCCAACAATCCTCCCACTTTGGCCTCCCAAAGGGCTGGGATTACAATTGTAAGCCACCATGTCACTAAATACATATTAGTTGATGGAATCTTTAAACTCACAAGTAAAAATATAAGTTTAAAGTAAAAATTACGTTGTAAAAATGTAAACTCACAGGTAAAAATTTTTGGTCATTCACTACAGATCAGGGAAATATCAATCAATTTCTAAATGCCAACATAATGGATAGTAGGAAATTAATTTTAAAGAAGTATTGCCAGGCTCGGTGGCTCAGCCTGTAATCCCGTGCTTTGGGAGGCTGAGGTGAGTGAGTCACCTGAGCCCGCGGGTTCGAGACCCGCCTGGGCAACGTGGTGAGACCTCATTTCTACAATAAATAAAAAAAAAAATTAGCTAGGCATGGTAGCATGCGCCTGTAGTTCCAGTTACTTGGAAGGCTGAGGTGAAAGGATCACTGGAGCCCAGCAGGTCGAGGCTACAGTGGCCAGGAGCGTGCCACTGCACTCCAGTCTGGGCAACAGAGTGAGACTCTAACTCAAAAAAAAAAAAAAAAAAGAAGTATTTTAAACAGTTTTCAATTAAATTATTAATAGATTTCCATTTGATTACAGAGTATATATTAAAGCAATATGAATCTGCTTGCTTTGATCCCCAAACGGGTAACAATTAGTAAGGAGACTAACAGGGCAATTAATTTTCTCCTCCAATATGGACTTTCAAAAAGAAAGAGAAAGGATGAAATGAGACCAAAAAGAAGAAAAAGAGAAGAAAAGTGTGGTGGGAGCGGGGAGACCATGGTCGTTTTTGTTTATTGATAATCACAATATTTTTACTTAAAGTATCTATCACATTTAAATCAGTGCTTTGGAAATGGAAAAGCAACTTTTTTCAAAGTAACATTCAGCTACTTACTTAATTCAGCATTGTAACATCAAAGAATAATTAGACATCACAGGAAAACATATACAAATAAGAAACATGAAAAGAATACTGGGGAACCCTGAAACCAAGCTTCTTATCCAAGGGCTAACCTCTGTTAATTACAAACTCTCTGAGCCACAGTTCCTTCACTCATAAAATGAAGAGATCGCAGACTCTGTATCTTAAGTTCCCTTCCAAATCCATGATTCTTTCCACTGGTTAAGTAGGAAAAGCGGGGAAAAAGAAGAATGAAATAAAGAAAGCTTTGGTTGAACATACAGTCAGTTCTGTTCTAATACTTGTTTTGAAAATGCAGATTTGTCCAACACAAGGGATATATGAGGGAACACTTTGAGCATAATTTTTGCATTTCATTATGGGTCATTTAATCCACAAGAAGCATCAGGTGAATGCAGAAAGCTGCACTTAGCAGAACCAATCAGTGTAGGAATACACAAAGTGCATACAAGCACACACTCAAATATCTACCACCTTCTTCAGGTCACTATGTTATAAGCCACAACCATCCATTCATGGATCTTTGTTATTGTAGCTTTCTGCCAGACTTCAGATTCACTACTTCACAAACTGCAATCCTTCAAGTGCCATTCCACCATCAAACTTCAGGTCTTCTTCAAGGTAAACTACCATAGTTATTGTGGTATTGATGTACGTTTAACCATTTAACATATGTAAAATTGCGCTACTTTTTTTTTAGAAAGCAGGACTTATTAAGAGGACTGAAAAGCTCCCACAGTGGGAGGTTGGGACCTGAAGGGGCTGACCTTTGCTACCATTTTTAATCTCCATTTTTGACAAAGATTTTGAGTATTGTGTCCCTAATCTCATTTTCCTCATAAAACTTGTGGCTTTTACCACACAATACTTTTTGCAATTTTATACACCTTGCTATAATAGAACTGAATATACTACTGTTTGGGAAAAAAATTAATCAGTGACCAATCCACTTTTCAAAGATAACAGATGGAGACCAGGTGTAGTGGCTCACGCTTGCAATCCCAGCACTTTGGGAGGCTGAGGCAGGAGGACTGCTTGAGGCCAGGAGTTCGAGATAAGCCTGGGCTACATACCAAGACTTGGACTCTACAATAGTTCATTAATTAATTAATCAATCAATCAATCAATCAAGGCGTGATGGCATGCACCTGCAACCCTAGTTATTTGGGAGGATAAGGCAGAAGGACTGCTTGAACCCAGGAGTTCAAAGCTGCAATAAGCTATGAACATGTCACTGCATTCCAATCTGGGCAACATGGTGAGATCCCAGTCTCTTAAAAACAACCACAACGAAAGATAACAAATGAACAAGCTTCCAGGAAGTCTCCTTAGGCATTAAATCAAAGTCAGGGAAAATTGGTTCTCTGTAAGCTTTATTCTAAAGAGCTGGCTTTTTCTCTAAGGTCTCATCCACTGACTAAGTAGCTCCCAAAGCAGATACCAGATTTGGAGGTGAAAGGGTATCATTCACCTTGAAATAGTGAACAAAAATTTGAATTTGTCAAGAGCAAAAGATCTTGATTCTGGCAGAAAATCTTGGCATGTACCTACCTGTTCAATAATTGGATGTTTAATAACTACTATAACTACTCAATACCTACCATGAAAAAATATGCAGCAAAAATATTATTTCTGCAATATAGTTATAACAGTACTGTACGAACCACAAAGTCTTTACAGATTCTCACTCCTAATTCTTGCTAAACTTGGAGATAAAGGAGGATGGTGAAATGAAAGAAGTCATACATCTTTCCTAGTTTCCATGTATAATAGAAACAGGGGATAGACTGAACCACTTAATATTAAAGTCAAAGGTTGGCCAAAGTCTGTCACTCAGAGCCAAAGGGCAGATAAAAATAATGCTATTTAGTATGCTCAGGAAAGATAGAGGACATAATTATTTTGCCTTCTTGAATAAATCTGAACTAAAAACTAGGATATATATCTAAAGTAGCAAACATAAACGTACTACAACTTGTGCTTCTAAATGTCAGGCAAAGTTATTTGGCCATTATAGTCATGATCCTGGTATACTTCTTAAAGAATTAAACATACTACATTTTTTTTAACTGTTTTTTTTTTTTTATATACAAATGCACATATATATACAAGGGGAGAAAAGCTGGAAGAAAAACACAGTGGTAATAACAGCGGTAATAGTTGGGTAATGAAATGACAGGCATTTTTCCTGTCTATAATGAAATTTATACAATTAATATATATTACTCACACCATCAGAGGAAAACAAATATCCTTTTAAACAGTTAACTGAAAGAGATAAATCCCTCATGATAGTTCATGTAGAATCAAGAGCAAGCCATTTAATGTCCCTACTAGTTTCCAAAGGGTCAAAGGTGGGTGGGTTGAATTCGGAGGGCACTTCACTCCATGCGGGAAAATCCACTGAGACCAGAACAAGAAGACAATGCTGCAAGAAAATCCAATCTGAGGAATGCGGATGGACACAACAACAGACAATATACACCCAGCTCATGTCAATTGTTTGTCCCTGCTTTTATCAGCCAGCATTTTGGTGACTCCTACTGGCATTCTGAAAAATCAACTGCTTTTTAGGTAAGGCTCATAGAGACACTTAATAAAATGCAACATGTTTGATAGCAGAGAATATGGAAATATAACCTAACCAGAGACAGCTAGCAACCAAAGCCAGAAAATATGCAAAAGACCACTGTAGATTTTCTAGTCAGCTTTCTCTTAATATCATTATCCCAATGATGATAAATATTCATTCACCACTGAGAAGGCATGTAAAGGCTAAATACTAGGTATATGATACATCCTAGATGTTATGGTGAATTCAGAAGAAACAAGTGATAGTCATTCCCTACGTAACATTTGATGAGGAAAGACATGACATACATATCAGAAATATTTAAAAAGCATAGGTCAACAAATTAAATAGCTAAGTGACTTGTATAGATAAATACTTAAGACACTTAAAGGAAACACTGTTCAATATGGACTTAAATAATTGACTTCAAAAAGGAAGAGAACTTTGGCAGTGTAAGAAGGGAGACAAGAGTAACATAGGCATGGTCACCAACATAAGCAAAGTCACTGGGGTGGAAAAGGTAATGATGAGTCTGGACAGACTGGATAAAACCCAGAATGGGGAACAATAAAAGAAAGGAAGGAGAGACAGATTCAGGCAGATTATAAAACCCCTTAAGGGTTCCTTTATCTCTAATCCTTCTGATATACCATTATCAGATTAAGAACATTTATGGGAAAATCTATGCACCAGATACTATGCTAAATATGGCAGAGGTATACTATTAAATCTACTAATTCCAAAGTAGGCACCATTTCATAGATATCAACTGAAAATAGTTTTGGCAAAGAAGTTAGCTGGTGTGCCAAGTTCACAAAAGTAAGCAACACAGCTGAGCTCTAAATGCATGGCCTAGTTGACACCAAAGTCCATGCTTTTTCTTTTTTTTTCCCACCACATGCTACCTCTTCCTAAAGCGTAGCTCTGATCACATCACTCTGAATTTATATCATCTCCATCATGGTGTATTCTCCCACTCTTCTAACTGTCCACTGCTCCCATTGTGATACCTTATATATGGAAGCCTGCTCTTAGGAGAGTATCTGCAGTTTACCTTGCCCAGGAGTATTTTCATTGTAGCAGGAATTAGCTGTAAGTTAAAAGAATGAAGCTCTACTACAAGCTATGTGATAGAAATGCACACCTCACCTCAGCGGGGCAGGCCAAGGATGTGTCTTCACTACGTCCATTTTCATAGCTTACAGCTAAAACCCATACAATAAAAATCTCACTCACAAACCCTCAGAATCACCATGGATGTCTAGCAAGCCCCAGTCTGGGAGACCAAAGGCCAGATGTGGCTGCAGGTTTGTTTCTGAAAAGAACTGGAAGTCTCACTACTTTACATTTTAAGCATATGACATAAGAAAGCCTAAATTAAATATAGTTGACATTTAAACTGTTAAATGTCTTTGTAACAGATTGCCAAAAAAGTGCTTTCTAATAATTCTATAAAATGATCTTTTATCGCCTTTCTGACCCAAGAAGAGTATTATCGTTATTGTTCTTACCTGTTTCATGATTAAAGCATTCAATGTATCAAACGTCAAAAGTGTCATCTTTCAAAGGAACCAAAATAAAATTCACATGGGATCTCAGAGTACATAAAGACAAGTGGGTAGAAGATCATGGCAGTGACGGAGATTGCTCCCTGGCACTCGCTATGGAAACAGTCTTCACTGACTGTTCATTTGCTAAAACCAGAATATGCTAATAGCTAGGCGAAAGGTCCACCTGATAACTTGGAAGTTACCCACCAAGGATTTCAATGGGCCAAGGAATGATATGAGTTTCAGAATGTGTTTCAGAATGATGGTTCAGGTCTACCATGAGAAAACTTCCAGCCCACCCAAAAGAATAGTAATTACATAAAATATACACTTTATATAGAAAATAAGGAAAGAGGTTAATTTGAAAATTAAAATGATACTATTTACTCTTTCTCAACAAAAGCTGTATTTCTCACTCTAAAAAAATCACTTGATAATAAATTCTCATTTTATAAATGCTCTAGTTATATATGACAAATTTTAAGAGTAGAATTCCTTTCAAAGAAGCAAGAAGAGAATGTCGCCCTTACATATCTGGATGGCTCTTCTAGGTTCTGGTCATTCATGTTAGTAGGAACAATCCGGGTGGCCAGTGGTCCCTCTGCAAAAGGTTTTGGTAATTGACCTCTGAACTCTGATGGAATGAACTGAAGCTGCCAACTGTCAGAAACACAAATAAGGAGAAGAAAAACACAGGGGGATCATATTGCTAAATGTACTTGAAATAAACACCCCCCCAAAAAAAAAATCATGTGAAAAACATTTCACTTGAAGAGAAGATATTTCTGCTGAAACCTCAACCAGGGAGCATTAGAGGCAGAGGTCACGAATCAGTCCAAAATCATTGAGAAATTTACAATTTAAAACAAGCGGTCTCTTGACCCATTTCACCAACTCTGAGCAGAGAAATTCGCAACCAAATGGTCATACCATCAGTCAGTTAAGTGTTAAGGTTTATTGCCAATTTCCATGTGAGCGTGGGACTTATCAAAATTAAAACAAGTTATCAGGAGTACAGAAAAAGAGTGAAAGGTAATATATGGCACTGAGAACACACTACGGGAGAAATGCATTGTTACTGAGTAACCCTCAAACTTATCTTTAGCAATAAAATTATTTCAAATATAAAAGTCAAAGGCCAAGGTCAACACTTAAAAAACAAGGTTTAATTTAATCATTAATGACTGATATAGGGTTTTTCATTGAGTACAAGATACTATCACTGGGTAAAGCTCAGCTCCGGAAGCTAGTCCTCAAATGGAGCAACATGACTCATCGTAACCAGATTTCCCTTTTACCTACATAAGACTCTTCTGGCCAAATTAAGCAAAATACAAGAACCTCTAGCGCCCGTGCTACCACATCTAACAGGCAGCATAAAGGAAACTGGTACAGATGTCTTAGCCAAAGTTTTCCCTAGTGTCTATATGTTGATGGAGAACTTTCACTGCTGCTGAGTGGAAAAAATTCCTCCTCTAAAAACGCTCTCCCAGCCAGAGTTTCTAGATCACTTTTAGAAGTGAATTAATATCAGATAATTACAGAAGTGTAAATATGAATCCTCAGGAAGAGCCTCCAGGAGAAGCCTAGGGCCCAAAGCATTTTCACAAGTCCCCAGACACCCATGGTTATGGACTGTGCAGGGTGCCTACCCAGACGAGCACTCAGTCTATGAACACAGGAGACGGGGCACAAAGCAAATCCCACAGCTCTCTGAGAAGGTCAACAATCCGTTAGCTTTCTATGAAAACTCCAAATGAAATAAAAATTTAGAAGACACTGCCACAGAGTTGCTAAATTGATCCTTGATTTAAAACTCCGGGAATTAAAGGACAACTTACTTATCAGGCAGAAGGAAGCTGCTGGGAAAACGATACCACTCTTTTCCGACACAGACATTCACAGGTCTGCCTTCTGGGACAGTGTGGATGGCTGGGTCTGTAGCAATTCGGTAAAATTCTGGATACAAATCAAGGGGCCCATGATATCCTGGAAGGGAAAATGGTTAGTGAAAGCCAAAGACGAGTAAGATGAGAGTCTGATATTTAATTATAATGCATGTTAAAGTTCCACTGTAACCCACATGAAATTTAAAGAGCGTGAAGGGCCCTAGCTATTCCAGCAGGAACCCTGCTCCACGGGTATAAAATGTCTCTAGCTGGGAAGATGGCAGCAGCAGAGGCTCCATTTGGCCAAAATTAATTTGCTTTCTAGCTCTTCTCTATACCCTTTCACCTTTTTAACTTCATGTTCCTTGAGCATATTTTAATACTGCAGATCCAAATAATTATTATAAGAATATAATCGTGAGAATCTAGCCCCAAGTTTGCATTTTAAGTTTAAGACTTCCTTAATTTATCAACATCCATTAAAAGAAAAGAAGTCAATAAAAATGGAGGAAAAAATGTGTAGTTAATCACACTAAGAGAAACTCTCATTCTTCTCTCCAGCACTGAGGGACAGAAGTCACATCCCGCTCATTAGTATTAAGTCTGCAGGTTCTCATTTTAGAAAAGGCCTCTTCCTAGCCAAAACCAAACATGGATTAAATGATTATGCACATGGAACCTAAGGTGAAGTGCCTCATCAGTGTGGGTTAAGATATTCCCAGACGTCTACCTCGGAACAGTGCCACAGAGCGAGAGAATGATAAAAGCCCAAACAGGAAGACCGTTCCTAATGCCAGCCAATTCGATGTCACAGTATAGTGCTCCAGGCGGTATCGTTGAAACACAAAGTGGTAACATTTCTAGAAGGAAAGAAAACCATATCGATATGAGATATACCTTGCAGAATATACATAATCATAAAGTATCACAGTAACATAAAGAGTGAGGAAGTAGGCCAGGTACAGTAGCTCAAGTCTATAATCCCAGAACTTTGGGAGGCCGAGGTGAGAGGACTGCCAGAGTACAGGGGTTCAAGACCAGCCTGGACAACCTGGTGAGACCTCATATCTATGATAAATCAAAAAATGAGTTGGGCATAGTGGTGTGCGTCTGTAGTTCCAGCTACTTGGAAGGCTGAGGCGAAGGAGCGCCTGAGCCCAGCAGGTCGATGCTGGGGTGGCCGTAAGCATGCCACTGCATTCCAGCCTGAGCAACAAGTGCTCCAACTCAAAAAAATTTTTAATTTAAATTTTTTTTAAAAAGTGAGGAAGCTGGAAAAAAGCTTCTATGAAGGGTCTAAGCATTTGCAAACACTTAGTGAAATACTCCAAATTCAAAAATAAAAGCCACTGTGTGCCATGGCTCATGTCTATAATCCCAGCACTTCAGGAGGCAAAGGCAAGAGGATCACCTGAGCCCAGGAGTTTGAGACCAACCTCAGCAGCATGGCCAGACCTTATCTCTACAACAAATCAAAAGAATCAGCCAGGCGTGGTGGTACACGCCTACAGTCTCAGTTACTTGAGGCTGAGGTGGAAGGATCAGCTGAGCCCAGGAGTCCAAGGCTGTGGTAAACTGTGATCGTGCCACTGCACTCCAGCCTGGGCAACAGGGTGAGACTCTACCTCAAAAATAAATAATAAATAAAAATTAAAAGATAAAAATCAACTCCATTAAAACAGTGTAGTCTGGGCCATCAGAGGGCTTGCCAAGAATGAAATCTCCTTAGCTTCATAGGAAAATTATCTGGATATTTTGCTAGCATTTAGAGTCCTAATAAGTTATTTTTTTTAATATTTAAACTACAACTTTTTGATGGTTTTATTTATATGAAATATTTCTATTTGATTTTGATATAATGAGTATTAATCTTTACTTTCCTGGATGACAAGTTTTCATATCAAAAAAAGGTCTCATGACCAAGTAAGAAGAAAAAAGAAACCCCTCACAGAACACGAGGAAAGTGCTGCTAATTATCTGCTAAACCACTTTATAAACTAGATGATTATTATAATATAAACACACATGCGTGAAGCCTGCTGTCTTCAGGCACCTTCTTCTCAGATTTCTTTCCTTCCCTCCTTTCAAGGAAACTACTTTTGGAAAGCAATTTTGCAATATGTAACAAATGTCATAAATCTGTCTGAATCCTTTTCATATTTTGGGGAATGCAAACAATCCAAATGAAAATATTTATCTTTAGCAGTAGTTATAATATTGAATAAATGAGCAACCTAAATTCTAACATGAATTATATCTAAGCATTGCATTATAAATGACAAGTCAATATATTTTGTCTAGTATTTAATAATGTTATATATTACATCCAATTCAACATATTATACCGCACTAAAATGATTAGTATAGATATGGCAACATAGAGAATGCTATAATATGATATTAAATTAAAAGGAATAGAAAGTCATATGTACACTTATTATTACAACCGTAATAAACCTTGATCATGATATATAAAAATGCTGGAAGGTGTTTTTTGTAAGGTATTGGGAATACTTTTACCATTTTCTAAGTTATCTGCAATGAGGTTCAATTACTTTTATAATCAAAATTATTTTTAAAACTATCACCCAGGCCGGGGTCAGTGGCTCAGCCTATAATCCCAGCACTTTGGGAGGCTGAGGCGAGTGGATTGCCTGAGCCTGCGGGTGCGACATCCGCCAGGCAACTTGGCGAGACCTCATCTCTACAATACATCAAAAATTTGCCAGGCATAGTAGCGTGCACCTGTAGTTCCGGCTACTTGGAAGGCTGAGGCGGAAGGATTGCTAGAGCCCAGCAGGGCGAGGCTACGGTGGCCAGGAGCATGCCACTGCACTCTAGTCTGGGTGACAGAGTGATAAATCTTGAATAGGTAGATCTATAGAGCCAGAAAGCAGACTAGTAGTCACTTAGGGCTGGGGAGATATGGGAAAAAGAACGAGAGGGATAATAGCTAAAGCATGCAGGGGTTGCGAGGTGATGAAAATGTTTTAAAATTGACTGTGGTGATGGTTGCACATATCTGTGAATGTACAAAAGACCACTGAATTATACCCTTTAAATATGTGAAGTAAGGTTTGTGAATTACATCTCAATAAATCTGTTGAGGAAAAAACCTATCACCCTAATTATTTCTTTCTGCCGACTGCAAATGGTAGCAGAAGGCAAGAAAGGGTTATGAGGCTACTGAGGCCGTAAGTACAGAGATATTCAAACTTAAAATAAGCTCTGCCAGGAAATCGACCCGGACAGGTTTTAAACCAGGATTACAAAGTATCCCATGTCACTGACTGCCTGATGTAATCCCAAACTCTTGAGCAAGTTTTATTCTGATCTAGTAGTTAAAGAGCACACATTTCATTAGCTCTGCTACAGAATGGAACTCTGTCATTAGATTCTTACTAGCAACAAAGGAAAATTAACACTGTAAACATGTCATTAGCAAATAAGAGTATGATGAACAGCTAAGTAACCAATACATAAAGCTTTAATATAGGATCTGCATCAGGTTTAATGTGATGGATATATCTTAGGTGGTAGCATTCTACAATTTGTGTTTAAGTTTTGTGGGCAACTCTTTAATAAGTGGAACAGAATAAAGCAGATACATTTTTCCCTGAAACTCACCTGAAGTGCAGAAAGAGCCACAGCGCCACAGAGACATATAAGTGGATATACAGGGAAAAGAAATCTCTCTTCTTTGTGAGGCTGGATGAAGAAAATTATAAACCAAGTATACATTGGAGCCAAGGTAAGCCAATATGGGTGGCCTAAATTCTGAACTGCAAGACATAGAAAAATATCCACCTTTCAACATAGTAGAACAAATCAACATATTTGTCTCAAAGTCATACTGATCTCAAATTTGGGAGTGTATGCCCTAGGACATTCCATAAAATGTTTCAACTCTTATATTTATACTTTTTTCAGTGTGATAAAGGCATCAAGCCAAAAGAGGAATATACTCCTTGCTCTCCCAAGAGACCTAAAATCTAAGGGAGGCACAAAATTGGATTTAGCTGGAACACAAATGATCGTCAGGTTAGTGGGTAATAGAACTGGATAAATTCTACTGGATGAGGGGGAAAAAAACCATCTTCCTCTAGCAAGTCCTGCTACTAAGACTAAGGGTTCCTGAGATCAATCAAAAGCAAAACACAGACTTTATTGGGTTTTCATTCCTATGTTCTACTTAATTCATTAATCCTCTTATCTATACACCAATCAGTCTGTTAAAACAGTTATAGGTCAAAGGAAAAAAACCTGTGGATTCTCAAACACATTACTGGTTTTCATTAAGCCACAAATGACAGAAAGTGTTTCAAAGCAAACATTAAAATGCTCTTAAAGGAACTATACTGATTAAGTTTTCTCTCCTCTTCTGCAATACCCATCGACACTGGATCCCAAAATTGGGACCAAAATGTACATAAAGCATGTGAAAGAATTAAAGAAATGTAATGAGCACTAAGACCCAGGAATCTGCTGGAGAGTGCCTGTGGTTAGGTACACCAGCACAGAGTGATAAGCCTGCAGCCCACAGTGAAGGCATCGCCTACTGCGTTTATATTAGTGATAATGAGCAGAGCAAACTCTGGCAAGGGGTAGGCAGACGGCGCTCCCTGGTGTTCATTATGTCTATGGTAAGAAAGTTTAGAAGATCAGGAATATCATTTAAGATACAATTTAGCAATACCTAATTTCCCGTTCCTAAGTTATCTGTATTCACTGAAGAAATTCTTTAGAGACAAAAAGTATTGAACTGTAACAACAAGGCTATTTTTAAAAATTCTTGCTCTAAGATTTTATCATGAGATTTTAGGTTATAATTTAGGACTTTATACTGTTCCTTGTGGTACAAATTTTTTTATTAGAAGAAAAATGTTTGTATTGTCTATAAGAAAACAGTCTCTTTCTCTTCTATACCTTATATGCTAACAAATGATTTATTTTAAAATGTGGCCAAAAATTTTGAAATGTCCTTCATACAATATATAAAATCACAACCAGAACTGGGCTTGATGGGATCACAGATAATTTCTATTCTGCTTCTTTATAGTTTTGCATTTTTTTCTGTTAAAAAAAATTTTCCATTTCTAAACTACACATAAAAATAGAAAGCACTCATTTTCTGACTAGGTAGATATGAGTGTAGATTAAACATTTTAAACCAGTATTACTTTGTACCATAAAATTATTCCACACTGTAGAGAACAGCTTAATATTCTAGTTATTTTTTACTTACATCACAAGCATTTCTAAATTTTCCACAAGCATAAATTATTAATATTAATACTATTATTATTATCTGAAAGAAAGAGAAGGTGTTGCTATATTGCCCAGGCTGGTCTTGAACTCCTGGTCTCAAGCTCAAGCTATCCTCCTGCCTCAGCATCCTGAGGAGCTGGGACTGCAGGCACATGCCTCTGGCCTGGTTGGTATAAATTATTTTTATAGTCAGAAAAATAGTTACTTTTCAAAAAGAGAAAAAGTGATCCTGAAGAAGTAGAAGGGATAAAAGAACAAGTTAACACCTCCAAGGAGCAAACAGCTGAATCAAAAATGTGGAACATTGTGCAAGATGAATGGCCTGGTTTCTTTAAAGAAATCTTTAGGAGAACAAAAGTAAGACAGGGGTCTTCTTTAAAAGCCTAAGGAACAACACCAAATTCGGTATGTGACCCTTGTTTAGATTCTGCTTTATTAATTTGTTTATTTATTTATTTATTTGAGTCAGGGTTGCACTCTGTCGCCCAGGCTGGAGTGCAGTGGCACAATCACAGCTCACTATAGTCTTGACCTTCTGAACTTAAACAATCCTTCCGCCTCAGTCTCCCAAGTATCTGGGACTACAGGTGTGTGCCACCGCACTTGGCTAACTTTTTTTTTTTTTTTGTAGAGACAGAGTTTCAATACATTGCCTAAGCCAGTTTTAAACTCTTGGGTCCAAGCAATCCTCCTGCCCTGGCCTCCCAAGATGCTGGGATTACAGGTATGAGCCACTACATCTGGCTAGAATCTGCTTTAAACTAACTATAAAGGGCTATTTTTCAGACAATGTAGGAAATCTGAATATCAACTGGATATTAAATGATATTAAGGAATTATAGAAAATTTGTTAGGATAATGGCATTATGGTTATGTTACAAAAGTCCTAACACAAAAGTGACTCTGAAAGCTGCTCTAATATTCTTATAACTCAGTGAACTGATCATAAACTATCAATAGTAGAAAAGCAGAATGGAGGTGGAATGGGGAAACTAATCATATGGCTTCCAAATCAGACAAGTTTGGAACTAAATCCCTTTCCAAACCTCATATGAATTTCTGTTCAAATCTGCCTCCCATAAAAGAAACAATAGGCACTGGATATCCAAGGCCACCACAACTTGAAAACACCAGCCGTACAACACAGAGTAAGAGCAAGCAAAATAAATGACAAGCCAGACTTTCCACAACAGGGTAAATACAGAAACAAAACAGAACAAAGAGAAGCATCATGCTTCTGAAGAAACCCAAAGCTTCTCTTACTTCAGTATCCAATTTGGGGAAGTCCTATATAGTTCAGTTTTAAGTTTTTGGTTGAAGTACCTTTCCAAAGGTTTGCTTCAAGCATGGACTTTTTTTTTTTTTAGTCAGACTCTCACTCTATCGCCCAGGCTGGAGTGCAGTGGCACCCTCATGGCAACCTCAGCCTCAACCTGCTGGGCTCAGGTGATCCTTTCACTTCAGTCTCCCAAGTAGCTGGAACCACAGGCATGCGCCACAACACCCAGCTAAATTTTTTTGGATTTATTGTAGAGATGAGGTCTTGCCATGTTGCCCAGGTTGGTCTCTAACCAGTAGGCTCAGGCAATACTCTCACCTCTGCTTCTCAAAATGCTGGATTACAGGTGTGAGCCACTGCACCCAGCCTTAGCATGGATCTTAAGCAATCTACCCGTTTAACACACACTTCTTTAAAATACAGAAGGATCAAATAGGCTTGTTATCTTCTGAGATTTTATAAATGTTTTTGCCTCCCTGGGTGACTGTGCTAATGATACTGACTTCCTCACTTGAATATGTGCAACAATTAACCACATATTCACACAGGTTCAAATAATCAACAAATCAAGACTGAAAATTCAACAAGCCAACCATTTCTATAGGAGGAAAATGGAGACTAAAGTAAGTAGGAGTCTTCTCATTTCTTGGAATACATTGTCAGTTGCTCTTTCCTACCATGCCACTCACCATGAAATCTCTGCAGCAGGTATTCCATTAGAGAAGTCAGTGGTAAGACCAAGAGGGCCAAAGCAAAGGCTACATTGAAATTCAGAAATCCATTAACTAAGTAGAAATACCAGGGTTCTGTACCTGAGGGAGACAAAGAGGTGAGAAATCATTAGTGGAAGTTTCAACACCTTTTACAGTGCTAAATGCATAATGTGCTCCGTAACACTGATGATCCAATGCCACAGCCCACTCTTCCCATGCTAAACCACACACAGGAAGCACAAAAGCAGAAGATGGGAAAAGAATGGGATTGGTCATGAAGATTTAGAGAGAAATTGAGTTTCAAATAGTTAGCTGTATTTTCTATACTGACTCCCATATCCAGCCCAAATTGCTGTGCTCAAATGGAATAATGCTTTTTCAAAACTATCAGATAATTTAAATAGCTTTAGCGCCACATAGAGCTAAAATCATAAAAACGCTATTTTAATTTTTAATTTATTCTCACATTCTGCAGACCAGAGGAAAGAACTTAGTTTCAGCCATTCAGGCCTCTTATTTTGTTTTCACTGTTGTCCCATTTACAATCTAGCTTCTTTTCCCTTGATATGCTCAACCACTATTTTAACATCATGTTCACAGGGCACCGTGTGTTTGGAAAAAAGCAACAACTGATTTTTCTTAGGATCATGTTCAGAGCCCCAGGCCCTGCTCCAAAGCTTTGAGGACTCAAAATGAAGCAAAATGACTAAAAACATGAGCCTCACTAGTACTGGTTTTAATTCTTTAACTCAAAATCCTTAAACCCAAATGATGAGAAACAGCCCCCTTTTGCACATTTAGCAAGGGCTGCTTTTCCCTTCTGTATGATTACTTCAATCAGGCAGTGAATGACACATGCGGGTTTTAATCACTGTGTGATGTGACACCCACCTTGCACCACGGCAATTTCCTGCAATCAGCATTGCTTAAAAGGGTAATCAGAAGGCAGAGGAATAGTCAGAAACACCTGACATTCATGCAGCTTGCACAGCAAAATAAAATTAGAAACCAAACCCATAATGCTAGAAACATTTAGGGGAGAAGAGGATGGGTGGTTACACTAAGCAAGGGTTGAAGTTCAACTGTATCACCTTTGGGGGCAGTTCAGTCCTTCCTGTCTAAATACAACGATTGAGTTTGTTCATGAACAAAGGTCCTATCCCAGGCCAATGGGATAAATGTTCATTAGGGACATTTTAATCTTGTATTATTTACCAGTAAACATTTGGGTTAGAGAAAATTAATGGATGGTTTTTATCTTCAAAACAGAAATACATGTCTTCTCTGGATTTTAATTAATATTTAACAACATATTTCCTAAACTGAGTCCTTTAGGATCCAGTTTCCAGAGAGCAAGCTTTCACACAATCCTCTCCTGACCACCAGTGTGGTGGTGTGCCATCAACTTCTGATCCACCTTTTTCCTTAAACAAGTTCTGGAAATCTGAGACCAAAGAAGAACCACAGAGTGGCCAGAAAGAAAGAGGTCATCCTTTGCATTATCTATTATGACATAAAGCATCAATAGACAAAAGCCTCTTGTCTCTTTGATATTTGCAAACACAGACTGTTTTTTCAGGGAAGTTCTTTCATTTCCAGAAACATTTGTCTCTAACACAATTTACTATACCCTGTTGTTAGAGCTATCCCTTTACCAGGTATAGTGTACTCTAAGATGCAGAAACAAACGTATTAAGTTAGTAAGCTCACTTATTTTTTTGTATTAGAAATTCATAAATCAAGTTCTCAGCTTAGCTATGAAGATTTCATAAGACTGCTATTTCCCTGAGGGATGGGGCAAAAACTAGGTGATAAGCCAAGAGTGAAGAAGGTTCAAGTGACAATGGTTTTACAAGTAAGGGCAAAAGGGAACAAAAAGAGTGAGTTCAGTTAGCCAGAGTCACCTGCCTTAGGAAAGAAAGGGCATAAACTTTCATCTCTTTCCGAGGAGACACTCAACGCTGCTGCTCAGAATGCATCAAAGCTAAGCTATGCAGAAAAACCCCATCAGAATGACAAGCTAAGTGTTGAACTGGAGTGAGATGTTAGGTGAATGTGAGCTGGCAGCAGGATCTCCGCAGAGCATGACTCACCATCTTCCTCCCTATGGAAAAGTTCCTCCATTCCTTTCATTCAAATGAGCTAAAGGCAGTTTTCAAAGAGGCTAAATGAAGGGATAATGTTTACTGTTCCATAGATTGAATGAAGGGGAACCATTTTACAGAACTATAATTTTATAGAACTGAAGGAACTAAATTATAGTAAGTTATCCTTATAGATGTTAAATGTGGACCACCAAGAGGGAAAAGCCACTATTAATAGTTTCAACAGAAACTATTAATAAAAGAGTGAAGGCTCTAGAACAATTCTGGCTGGCAGTCAGCTGTAAGTAGGGCTCATAAGACCCCACTGGGGCTTTTTCCTCTGCTGCTGCAAGAATGGAAACCCGTAGGCCTTCCCACAGAGGGCATTCACCTTCACCTTCTGAAGCTTTCCACCCAGCGATCTGACAGGCATTGACAAAACACATTAACAGGCAATGGGATCCCGGTCTAAGCTGCAAAGAGGTATTCTGAGTTGACTCACTGTTCTTTCTGAGGGAAGAATGTTTCCTATCAGTGTCCTCCTATGCCTTCTCCAGGCCTGTGTGCTCCTCTCAAAGAACACCATTCGTACACTCACCAAACAAAAATGCCCATGTACGTCAACAACCGAGAACTTGAAATGTCACAAGAGGCAAAATCAGTGCTGAGACCAGTCCCTTTCTCTTCTGCCATACCAAATTTCTCCTCTTCATCTTTGACCCCATAATGTTTTACCTATGACTTCGCAATTTTAGTCTACACTACTCTAAATTTCCTAAGTGCCAAGTATTCTTCACCTTGTCCAAACACTCCTTTCTTCCAAAAAAAGTGCAGTGCTCCCATGTGAAAAAGAACCTGCAGTATGCATCCACTCTACCACCCAAGCTCTTCAGGGACTCTTGATCACCCTCAAAGTCAAAATACACAAACCTTCAGAGGTGCAAATTCCCACCTGTTCCATAGATCAGGTCTACCTCCTACTATTCTCTGTTTCTGCAAGCTTACTCTCTGTCAGAGTCTCGGCAGCCAAACTCCAGTGTTTTGCTAAGGGTTTGTCTTAGCTTAAAGAACACAGGCTTTAAGTCAAACAACTCTGGACTCTGACTCCATTTCTGATGCTTCACTGTGTGGCAAGTTCCTCATTGTCTCAACCTCAGTATACCCATCTGGGAATAAAGATTGCCTATCTCACAGAGTTTTTGTGAGAGGAAGAAGAATGTATGTGTAGAATTTCTGGCATATAATAGGCATTCAATAAACAGCAGCTACTGTAGTTAGTATCAGTGAAAAAGTACTCCTTTTGTTTCCCCTGACTTCAAAAGAAAGGAGTCAGCTCAGGTCTGGAATGTGTCATTAATATATGTTATCTAGCCAAAAACATGTAGAAAGGTCCCTTTGAAAGGCAAGAACAAGGCTGGGTGCAGTGGCTCAAGTCTGTAATCCCAGCACTTTGGGAGGCCGAGGCAAGAAGATTGCCTGAGCCCAGGGATTCGAGACCAGCCTGAGCAACTTGGCGAGACTTTGTCTCTACAATAAATCAAGAAAAATTAGCCAGGCATGATGGCACATGTCTGTGGTTCCAGCTAACTGAAAGGCTGAGGTGGAAGAACTGCCTGAATCCAGCAGGTCAAGGTTGCTATGGTTGTCAGCATGCCACTGCACTCCAGCCTGGGCAACAGAGTGAGACTCCAACTCAAAAAAAAAGAAAAAAAGAAAAAAGAAAGCCAAGAACAATAAAGAGGGTAGATATTTATATGATTACAATCACAATGGAGAGACTGAAGTTAATTGCTCATGCCTGAATAATTTCTACCTAAAATTCAACCAATGCTGTAAACAGAAGTTTTTAAAAAGAACTCAATATTCGGCTGAGTGCTGTGGCTTGCAATTATAATTCCCAAACTTTGGGAGGCTGAAGCAGGAGGACTGCTTGAGTCAGGAGTTTGAAACCAGCCTAGGTAACACAGTGAGACTCCATGTCTACAATTTTTTTAAAATGTGGTGGCATGCAACTGGAGTCTCAGTTATGTGGGAGGCTGAGGCCAGGAGGATCACTTGAGCCCAGGAGTTTGAGGTCGCAATAAGCTATGATCACACCACTACACTCCAGCCTGAGTGACAGAGCGAGATCCTATCTCTAAAGAAACAAAAAAAAAGGAACTCAATATTTGATCTTTTTACCTCAGCAATCCTGATGCTTGACATTTCATTTGTCTAAAATGCACTCTACCAGGGACATTCCTACTCTTCCTTCTAGGCTCAGCTCAAGAAGCACATCTTTCCTGAAACCACCAGAGGAACTTGCTCCCATGATTCCCTATCTTTCCACTGTGACACATAACTGTCTTGCACTTATCTGTGTGTCTGCAGCCTTATTTTACAGCAAGTTCTATGAGGACACATGGTAAGCACTCAAAAGCAATTTATTCAATATTTTTTTAACTGAAATCCATTTGTCCATTCATTCAAGACATATTTACAGAATTACTATGTTCCTATGAGAATATACTATCAGAAACAGTACCAAGAGATGTATGTAAAAACTATCTGCACAGTGCATTTTTAATTTTCAGATAAGAAACCATGTGCCTACCATAGCTAACAAGGCACCTGGGCAGGAGATTCTTGTAAAACAGCCAAAATAGTGCCAAACGTGTAAGTAAAGTGAAACATCTGGACTTTCTAAGATAAAAGACATGGCGTTTTACTGTTGGACAATTTTATAGCACCTATTAAAAGATAACTCTTTCACATTTACGGAGTAGAACTCACCAATTATAATAAAATCAGCTGAAAATTAAAAAGTACTTTTGGGTTTAAAAAGTATTTTACATCTATTACTCTTTTTTGGTAACAAGAAAATCCCATGCCAGCACCACACCAGGTCTAACCAAAGTAGTTCTGGGGCACAGTAGTAAACAAAGCTCTAACACAACCTGATGGACACTGCAGAATTAACTCACTCTCTCTGACAAACTTTTACTATAAGTTTGGAATATACAAGGAATTCCTTCCTAAGATGGAAGATGTATTTTATCTGCAGGCCTGCTAAAGCGAAAAGGAGTTAACATTCTTTAAAAGAAAGAAAATTGGGACAAAAATTTTTGTCATGTTCAAAGATGAGGTTAAAAACACAAAAATTCTACCATCAAGAAGCAATTCCCTACGGTCTGACTGACTGCAGCCCTTCATCAGTTCTGTTCGTGGCTGGTGTGAGAGTTCTCTCTGTTCCAACAAAGTTTTTGCCACTGCTAAGCAAGTGATGAGTTCCTGTCCATCCAAAATAGCAAAATCTGAACTGAAGTGGTCCCAGGTTCATCAAAGTAGACAGAAAGAAGTTCCCAAGGCCTTATTCCCAGTAAAACACCGACCAAAATGAACAGCAAATGCCAATGTACAAGGAGAGACTGGCCACTGCTGTCCTGGATCCAAAAACCTACCACAGAGGTCCCTAACCAACCCACTGTTAAACCAGAAGCATAAACCAAAATCAGAATTTAGGCCAGGCACAGTGGATCATGCTTGTAATCTCAGCACTTTGGGAGGCTGAGGCAAGAGGATTGCCTGAGACCAGCCTGGGCAATATGGCAAGACCTCAACTCTACAATAAATCAAAAAATTAGCTGGGTATGGTGGCACATACCTGAGGTCCCAGCTATTTGGGAGGCTGAGGCAGGAAGACTGCCTGAGCCCAGCAGGTCAAGGCTGCGGTAGCCGTGATTGTGCTACTGCACTTCAGCCCAGGCGACAGAGTGAGATTCCAACTCAAAAAAATTTATTCTTTCCTACTTTCCCTACCAGTCTGGTTTTTTCTCTATTTACATGCCTCATCAATCTAGAGGGATACAAAAAAAAATCTGTCACTTTCATATTCTCTCACAAAACTTTTATAAAATAAGCAGTGAGAATATTAATATATAATAACCCATTATGAAGGTGAAGAAGTGAATTTTTCAAAATTAACACAAATTCACTCAATTTATTCACCCAAGCAGAATGGATATTACGTTTCCAACAGACTCCACGTAAACCCATTTCTACCATGCAATCTGGATCTAAGAGCTTTTACCGTCTTGTGGAATCAAATAAAATTTTACAAGTAAACTACAAGGCACTATTACAAACACGCCAACCCTCCCAAGTGAAAGGGAGACATCTAGCGGCAAAAGCTTAAAACTGGAGCTTTTTCTCACATCATTAGAAATCTTGAAGCCATTTAAGCCTTTTTAAAGTTCTTTCATTTAGCAACTATTCTATCCATAAGGTTTGTGAATTCAATTCATCAAGCAAAACACCGCTTATTTTAACCTACTGTCATCGAAAATGATAATATTCCCAAAATCCCAGGACACTCAAGTCAATCTCACTCATGCTCTTTCCTAAAATCTCTTCAATCTGTTTGTTCTGTTGGCAAAGTGGTACAGGCAAATGAGGGACATGGCTAGTGACAAGACTTAAATTTGTAAGGGGTAGAGACAGAGTTTGTGTATGTATTTACGTACGTATGTATGTATGTATTTGTCAGGTCTCACTGTGTTGCCCAGGCAGTGGCACGTGCAGTGGCACGATCACAGCTCACTGCACCCTTGATCGCCTAGGCTCAAGTGATCCTTCTGCCTCGGCCTCCTGAGTAGCTAGGATTACAGACATGTACCACTATGCCTGGTTAATTTTTTGTGATTTTTTTTTTTTTTGGAAAGAGGAGGTCTCACCATGTTGCCCAGGCTAGTTTCAAACTCCTAGACTCAAGCAATCCTCCAGTTTTGGCCTCTCAAAATGCTGGGATTACAGGTATGAGCCACCACACCCAGTCAGACAGGGATACTATTAACTTGTATGGCAGAGCCCCAGAACAATCACATATATAGAATGCTCTAAGACCCTGAAAAGATTAAGGCAGACAAAACTATACTTAATTTGATGCAAAAACTGTCTCTCTCATAAAATGTTTACTGACTTGACTGCTCTGATTCAAAAGATCTCCAGCTCATCATTCCGAAACTATAACTAATTGAAATGCCCTCAGGGGAAATATAAAACTGGCTACTTAAGTGAAAGGCATCCCAGGAGAGTGGAGATGGTGTAAACTGAAGAATGCAGCCCCAGACTAAAGGTATTCATGTGTTTTTCTCCATCCCTAAGCTGATCAACTATCCACCCTCTTATGATGACGCCGGTCCATCCCCATTTGATATATTTTCCCTACAGATTTTCCAAACTTTCTCCCTTAATGCCTGATATCGAGGTGATACACATTAAGAAAAAGAAAAACAGTCAATGTATATATCTATAGAAGATGTCTGGAGAAATATATTCCTAGGAATTAGTAATAGCTATGTGAAGATAATGGGGCTATGTTTTTATTTTCTTCTTTTTATTATCATATTGATTTTCTAATAAGAAGAGGGAAAAATAACTCTTAATTTTAGAAATTTAGCATAAAAAGTCATGGCATACCCAACAGAGTTCTCAAAACTCTGAAAGTGGGAGTAAAAATAGCAGGACAGAGAGCTTGTATCTGAGTATCACATTAACCAGGGAGAAATACTTAAGTGGTTATGTGTCATCACTGGGCTATATTCAAATGTCATTCTATTCTTTTTTTTTTTGAGTCAATCTTGCTCTCTTGCCCAGGCTGGAGTGCAGTGGCATCATCATGGCTACTGCAGCCTCAACCTGATGGGCTGAGGCGATCTTCCTGCCTCAGCCTTCCAAGTAGCTGGAACTATAGGCGTGTGTCACCACACCCAGCTAATTCTTTTATTTATTGTAGAGATGAGATCTTGTCATGTTGCTGAGGCTGGTCTCAAGCTCCTGGGCTCGGGCAATTCTCTTGCCTTGGTTTCCCAAAGTGCTGGGATGACAAACATGAGCCACCGTACCCAGCCCATTCTAGTCTTTTTCTTTTTTTTAGAATTGGAGTCTCACTCTGTCACCCAGGCTGGAGTGCAGTGGCACACTCCTGGCTTACTGCAGTCTCAACATGCTGGGCTGAGGTGATCCTTCTGCCTCTGCCTTCCAAGTAGCTAGAACTACAGGTACGAGATACCACGCCCAGCTAATTCTTTGATTTATTGTAGAGACATGGTCTCACCATGTTACCCAGGCTGGCCTCAAACCTGCGGGCTCAGGCAAACCTCTTGCCTCAGCCTCCCAAAGTGCTGGGATTATAGGCTTGAGCCACCGCACCTGGCCCTATTCTAGTCTCAAACTGGAAAAGACAATTACCAGCAGAATAAAAAATGCTGTATTTAATTAAATGAGACAGCTAAATTAGATTTTTGAAGCTCAGGCAATTTAAGCTAACTCCTAACATTTTCCCAAATTTCACAAAGCCTTACCATAAAGATCAGGTCCATGGGAAGTAAAGACATTATACAAAACAATGTTGAGTGGTGCAATCACCAACTTCCCATAATAGTAGCTGTCAATGACCACCACAGGCACCTAAAGCAGGACAGAAAACACAAGCAATTAGAAAGTTCTGCTCTGGAAAGAGTCTCTAGATGCTATTAGAATACATCTAAGAATTTTTTTTAAATGAACTCCTAATGTTCCCATTTTCACATCAAAGTTGCTCTTGTTACTTCAGAACAAAACAAGAAAAAAGAAAACTCACCAGAAAGAGTATTAGGGCCACCAGCGACCAATGAAAGAAACTCTTCCACTTGTGTTTCATGACTAGCAAATCAAAGGCAATGGGTAAACTAACAGAGAAACAGAGAGAGGAGTTAAATAAAATACAGAGACCGGTCAGATTCACACATACCTCATGCTGAACTGAGAACAAAATGTCTCTGCCAGTTACAGTGAGGGAAGCTGGTATGTGATAGGACCCATCAGAGCGCTATGCATCCCATGCATGTATAAGAAATACAGACATTGGCCAGGCTTGGTGGCTCAGGCTGTAACTCCAGCACTTTGGAAGGCCAAGACGAGTGGATTGCCTGAGCCCACAAGTTCGAGACCAGCCCAGGCAACTTTGGCAAGACCGCGTCTCTACAATAAATCAAAATTTGGCCAGGGGTGGTAGTGCACACCTGCAGTCCCAGCTACTTGGAAGGCTGAGGCAGAAGGATCGCTGGTGCCCAGCAGGTAGATGCCAGGGTGGCCATGAATGTGCCACTGCACTCCAGCCTGGGCAGCAGAGTGAGACTTTAACTCAAAAAAAAAATGAAAGAAAGAAAGAAATACAGACACTGAGCTGCCAGGATGAACTCCATGTTACACATATCTATGTGGAATCATAAGAAAATGTGCCCTATCGTCCTACATCCACCTTGCTAAATAAAAAATACTCATCTCTTCCCCCCTTCCACACTTTACTAGGATTTTAGTAATACAGTGATACTATAAACTTTGACTTCAATTCTGATATACTATTTTTTTCTTCCATTTACTTAAATTCCTCAAGCAAGTGACATATATGTGTTTCCCTCATTTCACTGAAAGCCCTGCATCAAACTAATAAGGCTGTGATCCAAGGTCCACTGGTACTCCCCTTGGCAAGACCCAATATCTCTTTGAAAGCTTCATCTTCCTTTGCTTTCTTTGTACTGGACACAAAACATCTGTTCCTCCTTCTTTAGATTCCCTGGGCTCCAATTCTTTTATGGTCTCTTCCCTAACGCTCCTTTCTTTTATTTGTTTATTTTTATTTTTATTTTTTTTTGAGTTTGAGTCTCACTCTGTCGCCCAGGCTGGAGTGCAGTGGCATGCTCACAGCTACCCCAGCATCAACCTGCTGGGCTCCGGCAATCCTTCCACCTCAGCCTTCCAAGTAGCC